>NW_007074557.1:14111-20335 GCF_000164805.1 Carlito syrichta | reverse complement strand
GCAGAGGCAGAAGGATCGCTGGAGCCCAGCAGGTCGAGGTTGCGGTGGCCGGGAGCGGCCACTGCACTCCAGTTTGGGCGACAGAGTGAGACTGCAACTGAAAAAAAAAAAAAGAATAAAACCCATTAGCCAGTTGCAGTGGCTCACGCCTGTGATCCCAACACTTTGGGAGGCAGAGGCAAGAGGACTACCTGAGTCCAGGGATTCGAGACCAGCCTGGGCATCATAGTGAGACCTTGTCTCTACCAAAAATAAAAAAGTAAGACTGTGCGCAGTGGCTCACACCTGTAATCCCAATACTTTGGGAGGCAAAGGCAAGAGGATTGACTGAGCTCAGGAGTACAAGACCAGCCTGGGCAACTTGGTGAGACATTGTGTCTACAATAAATAAAAAAATTAAGCCGGGCTTGGTGGCTCAGCCTGTAATCCCGCGCCTTTGGGAGGCTGAGGTGAGTGGATTGCCTGAGCCCGCGGGTTCGAGACCCACCTGGGCAGCGAGACCTCATCTCTACAATAAATCAAAAAATCAGCCAGGTGTGGTAGTACATGCCTGTAATTCCAGCTACTTGGAAGACTGAGGCGGAAGGATCGCCGGAGCCCAGCAGGTCGAGGCTGCGGTGGCTGGGAGCGGCCACTGCACTCCAGTCTGGGCGACAGAGCGAGACTCCAACTCAAAAAAAAAAAAATTAGCCAGGTGTGGTGGTGCATGCCTACTTGGAAGGTTGAGGTGGAAGGATGGCCTGAGCCAAGCATTTTGAGGCTGTGGTGGCCATGAGTGTGTCACTGCACTCCAACCTGGGTCACAAAGTGAGACTCCAACTCAAAATAAAAAGAATAAAACCTCCATGCAATGGTGTGTGACTGTGTGTGTACATTCTGGAGTCTGGGTAGGGTCTGTGCTTGGCTGGTCATATGATCTTGCATGTGTCTTTGTTAGGTGATATGAGGGAATACGGGCCCTGGGCCCCTGCCTGCCTGTGGCTGCTGGGAGCACCCTGAGAGTGTGAGAGCTGAGAACCTGGTGTGTCAGTCCATCTGCCTTATATCTGCGAGGGTGGCAAGTTGTCAAACTAGGTGTGTTTTGTGTGACTCCGGAAGCCTTTGTGACATTGTGGACTGCCCTCTGTGTCATTGTGGTTGTGTGAGGCTGTTTTTAGGAAAGCTGAATTTGTGTCTGGGTTTCTATGTGCATCTCTGTGGTTACAGGTGACTGTGGAGTGACCAAGCCTCACTGAGCACTGTGTGAGTGTGTGTGTGTGTATGTGTGTGTGTGTGTGTGTGTGTGTGTGTGTGTGTGTGTGTGTGTGTGTGACTGGGGAGGAGACAGTCTGGTCCCTGTCCCCTACCCTAGCTCCAAGTTCCAGATCACTTGGACCTGCCAGTGAGTGGGAGAGGGGACAGGGAAGGACAAGGGAGGGAGGACAGGCAGATTTCTCCCCCTGCACTAAGTAACAAACTGGTGGGACTTCTCCAAAGTCCTGAGGCTGCAGCCCAGCCAAGGGGGGAGGGCTAGGGAGGGATTGCCCACGCCCACTCCCCAGCCCCTCCCACCCAGGGTCTGGCTGCAGCCCCACCCAACACCGAAGCCACCCGCCCATTCTGTTCCCGTCCCGGAGTATCCCAGTACCTGCCACCTTCAGCACAGGTAAGGAAGGTCCAGGCCTGGAGGAATAGGGGACCCTGGGGGCATGAGGGACATGCGGGTAGGAATCCATTCAGCATTCCCCTGTGGTGGGGGGTGGAGTGCTTGGAAGGAGGAGACCAGAACAAGGAAAGGTCAAGGTGGATCCGGGAGAAGGGAAATCAAGGAGATTTGGGGTGTTCATAAGTGTAAAGTGGACAGGCTGGGACAGGGGCCTGGGGAGCAGCGCCTGAGGGACTAGAGGTTTAGGGACAGGGCTCCAGAAGGAGTGCAGAGGGAAAATGGGCCAATATTGGGAGCTGGCAGAATGGAAGGGGAGAGCCAGAAGTGGGGGCTGCAGGAGGGGAAAGGAGGGGGTTGGAGCCCTAGAACCTAGAAACCGAGGCTCTGGGAAGTGGAGGATACGGTAGGTGGTGTCCAGGTGAGGGGAAGGGATCAAGTAGAGGGAGCAGACTGTGGACCCAAGGGTCTGGGTGCGGGGGATGGAAAGGGAAAAGGCTGGGGCCAGAAATGCAGGAAGGGGACAACCTGAGGTGGGAGCTGGGGCTGGGACCCAGCAGCATCAGGAAAAGGCAGAAACCTGGGCGAGGGCTAGGACCGAGGAGGTGGCCGGCTGGGAACGAGTGGGGACTCTGTGCTCAGTTAGCCCGCTTCTCCCCACCCCTACGCCTTACCCGCAGCTCCCAGTCTGGCCGCTCCCAGCCTCTTCTCCCTCCGCCTCGCCGACCGGAGCCACGATGACCGTCACCTACACGGCCCGAGTGGCAAACGCCCGCTTTGGTGGCTTCTCCCAGTTGCTGCTGCTGTGGCGCGGGAGCATCTACAAACTCTTGTGGCGGGAGCTGCTCTGTTTCCTCGGGTTCTACATGGCACTGAGTGCCACCTACCGGTGAGGCTGCACTGGCGAGGTGGGGCTTGAGTTCTAGGAGAGGGGAGCGGCTGGGAGAAGGGGTGGTGTAGGGGCTTGCCTGTGACCCCGTGACCCCCATTCCATAGCTTCATGCTGACAGAAGAGCAGAAGCGCTACTTCGAGAAGCTCGTCATTTACTGCGACCAGTATGCCAGCCTCATCCCAGTCTCCTTCGTGCTTGGTGTGGTTGAGCCCCTGAGTCCCCCATGTCCATGTCCCCGAGAAACCCATCTCTAGTTATGCCTTTTGGAGACCTCTATTCCTGCCCCTCTGAGACTGCCCCCTCAAATCCAGCCCCTCCAGTTCCCCATTTCTGGATCTTCACCGTGAAGATACCAGGTATCACCCTGAGGTGCCTGCTTGAGAGCTCCATCTCACCCACAGATGTATTCCTGTCACCTCGGGGATTCCCGCCTGTGTCTGTGTGTGATTACCTGTGCCCAGCCCAGCCCTCCAGGATCCCATATGACACCATCCTCTCAAGACCAGCCCGGGGCATTTCTTGACAAGTCCTGGTCCCCAGTCCCCAGTCCCCAGCGACTTCATGTGACCCCGGCCTCCCTCCCACCACATGATGGGGTGACCAGCCTGCCCAAGGCTCCCTGGTGTAGACCCTAAGTCCAGCCCCTTCAGGAGTTCCTGGTTCAGGGTCCAGTGTGTGTGCTGTCACAAGCCTGCCCGGGGGGGGGGCTTTGATGTATACCTCCACAAACCAGATGTTTCCGGTCCCCATGCCCCCAGCGAGTGGCTCCCTATGACGAGGGTGACAACCTGCCCGTGTGCCCCAAACATGGGCCCTGTGTTTCCATCCCCAATCCCCCAACCCAGCTGACTCCAGGTAGCCAGAGGCACCCGGATTGCTCTAGCACCTCGGACCTCAGTGCCGGACACCCCAGTTCCCAGCCCAGATGGCCTTGCGTGGTCAGGGCGACCAGCCTGCTCAGGTGTCCTTTACGCAGTCCCTATGTTGGCCCTCTTCCCACGAGCTGGTGTGCCCACTGAGCCCCATTTCCCACTGGCCTGCAGGCTTTTACGTGACGCTGGTAGTGCACCGCTGGTGGAACCAGTACCTGTGCATGCCGCTGCCCGACGCGCTCATGTGCGCGGTGGTGGGGATAGTGCACGGGCGCGACGAGCGTGGCCGCCTCTACCGGCGCACGCTCATGCGCTATGCGGGGCTGTCAGCGGTGCTCATCCTGCGCTCGGTCAGCACCGCGGTCTTCAAGCGCTTCCCCACCATCGACCACGTGGTGGAGGCGGGTGAGTCCCCTGCCACCGGCGGGGCGGGGGCGGGGCACGGGCGGGGGGCGAAGGGGGGCACCCCTGACCTCGCTCCTCCTAGGGTTTATGACTCGCGAGGAGCGCAAGAAGTTTGAGAACCTGAATTCGTCCTACAACAAGTACTGGGTGCCCTGCGTCTGGTTCTCCAACCTGGCGGCGCAGGCCCGGCGCGAGGGCCGTATCCGCGACAACAGCGCCCTCAAGCTGCTGCTCGAGGTGGGCCCCGGCTGGGGAGGTTCGTGCCTATGTGGATGGGGAGGACCAGGCGAGGGGCTTCGCGCCTGTAATCTCAGCACTTTGGGAGACGAGGCGCAAGGATCGCTTGAGCCTAGGAGTCCGAGATCAGCCCGGGCAACATGGCGAGACCCCGATCTCTAACAAAAACAAAAAGAAATCCAGGCGCGGTGGCGCACGCCTGTAGTCCCGGCTACTTGGTAGGCTGAGGCGGGAGAATCGCTTGAGTCCAGGAGTTTGAGGTTGCAGTGAGCTATGTTCAAATAATAATAATAATTAATAATAATAATAATAATAATACCACCAGGGGAACTGTTCCTCTGGAGTGTCAAGGGCAGCCGGCCACAAGCCTCCCACGAGACAGATGCCTTACCTAGGATCCCCCAGGTGCACACTGGCCCCCATGGGACAGCCCCTAGGCACGTACTCACACTCCAGGTGTACCAGACACTCCACCTGGAACCCCCAACTATCCTACCAGATGCCCACCTCCTACCAGATGCCCACTCGCCTCCATCCCAGGTGTCCACGCTTAATCTCCGCGAATGAGCTCACATTTCAGCCCCCTCACGACGTGCTTTCTTCCCCTCCCCCAGGAGCTGAATGTGTTTCGGGGCAAGTGCGGGATGCTCTTTCACTATGACTGGATTAGCGTGCCCCTGGTCTACACCCAGGTAACCCCGCCGTGCCTCCGCTTATATTCGGGCTCAAAGGGAAACTGAGAGCCAGCTGAGACCATCACAGTGACGCCCGAGCCTAGCCCGGGTCTCTCAATGACCCCCTGAGGCCTGCCCTGCACCCCCAGGTGGTGACCATCGCAGTGTACAGCTACTTCCTGGCTTGCCTCATCGGTCGCCAGTTCCTGGACCCGGCTCAGGGCTACAAAGACCACAACCTGGACCTGTATGTGCCCATCTTCACCCTCCTGCAGTTCTTCTTCTACGCGGGCTGGCTCAAGGTGGGTGGGGCCTGGAGGCCGGGATTCCGGAGGCGGGGCGGGCAGGGGTTCTCGAGGTTCCGCTCGATCACCCCCCTCTCCACTCAGGTAGCGGAGCAGCTCATCAACCCCTTCGGAGAGGACGACGACGATTTTGAGACCAACTTTCTGATCGATCGCAACTTCCAGGTGAGATTCCCCGGAACGTCTCAGGCCGTCCTGCTCCCGCCACCGACGAGACTTGCCCGGGCCTCGCCGGAACCATCCTGCGCTCTGCGGGTCCCACGCTTCCACCCACCCAGAGGGGTCCACCCAGTGTCCCCGGCGCGCTGCCCCACCCCGCCCCTCGCCTGTCGTGCTTGCACCCGCAGGTGTCGATGCTGGCCGTGGACGAAATGTACGACGACCTGGCCATGCTGGAGAAGGACCTGTACTGGGACGCGACCGAGGCGCGCGCCCCCTACACGGCGGCCACCGCCTTCCTACTGCAACAGCCCTCCTTCCAGGGATCCACCTTCGACATCACGTGAGCCCGAGGGGCGGGGCTTGTGGCTTCGCGGGGCGTGTCCGATTGAAAGGGCTAAAACAGACTAAGCGCTGGAGGTTGGGGGATCAACGCTAGTCTCTGACCGGGCCCGGTGGCTCAGCCTGGCATCCCAGCACTTTGGGAGGCCGAGGCGAGTGGATTGCCTGGGTTCGAGACCAGCTCGCGCAGCTTGGCGAGACCTAGTCTCTACAATAAATAAAACATTAGCCGGGCGTGGTAGTGCACGCCTGTAGTTCCGGCTACTAGAAAGGCTGAGGCGGAAGGATCGCTGGAGCCCAGCAGGTCGACGCTGGAGTGGCGGTGAGCGTGCCACTGCTCTCCAGCCTGGGCGACAGAGTGAGACTCTGATTCCAAAAAATAAAATAAAATAAAATAAAATAAATAGCCGGGCTCGGTGACTCAGCCTGTAATCCCGCGCCTTTGGGAGGCTGAGGTGAGCGGATGGCCTGAGCCCGCGCGTTCGAGACCCGCCTGGGCAGCGAGACCTCATCTCTACAATAAATCAAAAAATCAGCCGGGCATGGTAGCACGCGCCTGTAATTCCGGCTACTCGGAAGGCTGAGGCGGAAGGATCGCCGGAGCCCAGCGGGTCGAGGCTGCGGTGGCCGGGAGCGGCCACTGCACTCCAGTCTGGGCGACAGAGTGAGACTCCAACTCAAAAACTGCAAAAAAA
>NW_007074557.1:2462-13962 GCF_000164805.1 Carlito syrichta | reverse complement strand
TCCTCAGGCTGGCCAAGGAGGACATGCAGATCCAGCGCCTGGAGGGCTTGGATGGGCCGCTGTGCGACGCGCAAGGCGACTTCCTGCAGCGCCTCCTGCCAGCGGGTGCTGGCTTGGCCGGGGGAGGCGGGCTGGGCCGCCGCCTGTCGCTGCTGCGGCGCAAGAACAGTTGCGTGTCCGAGACGTCCACCGCCACCAGCTGCGTGTGCTCGGGAGTCCTCGACGGCGCGGCCCTGGAGTGCCGCTGCGTGGACCCGCTGCTCGACTCCGGCTTGCGCGAGCTCGAGCCCGAGCCTCCGCCCCCGGCCGGTCCCGAGCCGTCTGTCCCCCTGCCCGGCCCCGCGGCCGACCCCTTCACCGCCGTGCCTATGCCCGGGCCCCGGGGGCAGGCACCGCCCTGGCTGCCTAGCCCTATTGGCGAGGAGGAGGAGAATCTGGCCTGAGACCTTCGGGCTCAGGACCCCCAAGGACAGAACACTGAGCCCTCGTCCAGCACACGGGCAGCCGTCCGGGTCTGAGAAGCTTCGTGTGCCTGCATAAAGTCCGCCTGCCCACCTCTGACCAGCTCCCGCTACTCGGGGTCAGCTAGAGGTGGGGGATTCTTCCAGCCTTTTTGAACTGTCTTTCCCACAAGTTCTCCTCCCCACTCCCCACCGCCTGAGAGGTCTCTATCAGTGTATCCTGCCTTTATAGTTTCCTTCAAATGGAGATGTGGGGATGAAATGAAATGAAGTCTTTAAGTATAGAGGAGGTGCTCAATAAATTGTCAGTGGTTTTTACTCAAGCGTTAGCCTGCCTTCTCCTGCCAGGCATTATGCTAAGTACGATTTGGGAGTTCTTCCAGGTTTCCTGATGATGCCCTGAGCACTTCCTCCCATTCTCTGCTCTCTGGAAAACCCACATCAGTGACCTTGGCTTTACTCATTAATTAATGAGTCAGCCACTGTCCCAGAACCACAGCTTCTTCTTCCTCTCAAATACCTCCTCAGGGTTCCAGGCCATATATATTTTTTTTTTTTTTTTTTTTTTTTTTTGACTTGGGGTCTCACTGTCACCCAGACTGGAGTGCAGTGGCACGATCACAGCTCACTCGAACTCCTGGGGGTCAAGTAATCCTCCCACCTCAGCCTCCCAAGTAACTGGGACTACAGGTGTGTGCCTCGACACCCAGCTAATTTGATTTTTGTAGAGGTATCACTATATTGCCCAGATTGGTCTTGAACTCCTCCTGGGCTCAAGCGATCTCCCTGCCTCAGCCTCCCAAAGTGCTGGGATTATAATCGTGAGATTCTGTGCCCAGCCTCCAGGTCATAATTTAATCACACTGATGAATCCTGAATGTAGGATTCCTGCCCTGAATCCAGACCCAGAGAGCCAACTGCTGTCTCCTTGCAGAGATCTCACAGGCGTTTTGAATGTAACACACCCAAAACCTAGCTCCCAATCAGCTCCCCAACCTGCCTACCCTGTGTCTGTTAGCTTTGTCCTTCCAGGTGATGAGGCCAAGGTGCTAGGAGTTGTGGTGGACCCCATTTTTCCTCACTTGGCAGCAAATCCTATCAACTTTGCCTTCAAGTTGTATCCAAAATCCAACTATTTCTGTCTCCTCCAGGGCACCCACGCTGGCCAGAGCCCCCACCTAGACTAGCCACCTCCGCCCTGGTCTTCCAACTCTGGCCCTGGCTCCCCCTAGTCTGTCTGTTCCTCCCACAATGGCTACCAGAAAGCACCTGAATCAGGTCACTTTCCTCCTTCGCTTAGAATCTTCCATGGCTCCCACCTCACTTCGAATAAAAGTTAAAGTGTTCCCTGTAGCCCACAAGGCCCTGAAAACTCTCCCTGCCCTCATCCACTCCCATTCTCCTCCTCACTCACTCCAGCCACACTAGCCTCCTTACTGTCCCTCTAACCCAGGAGTCCCCAACCCACAGACTGCAGACCAGTACCGGTCCATGGTCTGTTAGGAGCCAGGCCATACAGGAGGTAAGCAGTGGGCAAGCAGAACTCTGTCTCTGTCAGATCAGTGGTGGCATTAGATTCTCACAGGAGCACTAACCTTACTGTGAACTGCGTGTACGAGGGATCTAAGCTGCATGCTCCTCAGCTCTTTATGAGGATCTAATGCCTGATGACTTCCCACCCCGCCTCTATGGAAAATTATCTTCCACGAAACCAGTCCCTGATGCCAAAAAGGTTGGGGGCCGCTGCACTAACCCACCAAGTAAGATCTCATCATCTCAGGGCCTTTGCACAGGATCATTCTGCCTCAGACACCTTCATGGCACCTCCCTTATGTCTTTCAGGTCTCTGCTTAAATAATGTCACTTCTTTGGTAAGGTCTTTTTTTTTTAGTTGGAGTCTCACTCTGTTGCCCAGGCTGGCAACATGAGTGCAGTGGCATACTCATGGCCACTGCAGCCTCAACCTGCGGGGCTCAGTTGATCATTCCACCTCAGCCCTCCAAGAACCTGGAATTACAGGTATGCACCACCATACCTGGTTAATTTATTTGATTTATTGTAGAGATAAGGTCTTGCCGAGTTGCCCAGGCTGGTCTCGAACCCATGGACTCAGGCAGTCCTCTCACCTTGGCCTTCCAAAGTGCTGGGATTATAGGTGTGAACCACCGTACCCATCCAGTGAGGCCTTTTATAATGAATTGCTGCCTCCCAAATCCACCACCTCTAACTCCATAACTTTTGCCTGCTTAATTTTCCTCCATAGTACCTCTCAAACTTTCATTTTATCTATTTTGTTTATCGTCTGTCTCCCTTTGTTGGAAATGTCAGCTTCATGAAGACACATTTTTGTCTGAAGCATCTTCAAAAACTGCCACACAGGCCAGGAGTAGTGGTTCACACCTATAATCCTAGCACTTTGGGAAGCCAAGGAAGGAGAACTGCTTGAGCCCAGGAGTTCAAGATCAGCCTAGGCAACATAGCAAGACCTCATCGCTACAAAAAATAAATTAAATTGAAAAAAACTCAAAATTCACTGGGCGTGGTGGTGCATGCCTATAGTCCTAGCTACTCGGGAGGCTGAGGTGGATCGCCTGAGCCCAGGAGGCCAAGGCTGTGGTGAACCATGATCATGCCATTGCTCTCCAACCTGGGTGACAGAGTAAGACCCCAACTCAAAACGAAACAAAAACTGCCATACACACAAACATGATTCTCACCTCTCAGTCGCTCACACCTGAGTAAGAACACAAGCCAGACCTTTCTTTCTTTCTTTCTTTCTTTTTTGAGTTGGAGTCTCACTGCCCAGGCTGGAGTGCAGTGGCACACTTACAGCCACCCCAGTGTCGACCTGCTGGGCTCAGGCAGTCCTTCCGTCTTAGCCTTACAAAGAGCTGGAACCACAGACACAGGCCGCCACACCCAGCTAATTCTTGATTTATTGTAGAGACAAAGTCTCACCAAGTTGCCTGGGCTGGTCTTGAACCCGCAGGTACAGGAAATCCACTTACCTCAGCCTCCCAAAGTGCTGGGATTACCGGTTGAGCCACCGAGCCCAGCCTTTTATTTTTTTTTAAGTCAGTCTCACTCTGTCACCCAGGTTGGAGTGCAGTGGCATGCTTACAGCCACCACAGCCTTGACCGGCTGGGCTCAGGTGATCCTTCCACCTCTGTCTTCCAAGTAGCTGGAACTACAGCCACACACCACCATGCCTGGCTAATTTTTCATTTATTGTAGAGATGAGGTCTCGCCAAGTGGCCCAGGCTGGTCTCGATCCTGCGGACTCAGGTAATCCTCTCACCTTGGCCTCCCAAAGTGCTGGAATTATAAACAAGAGCCCCCACACTTGGCCCAGACCTTTCTTAAAAGCAATGGTCTGAGTCCCTGGCCTACTTTCCCTCCCTCACCTTGGTGCCTAGAGTCCAGGCAAGACAGATTGAAAGTCTTTATTCTTCTTTTCAAATATAAAATCAGACTCTCCTCAGGCAGCACATTAACTTCAGGAAAAGAATCACGGATAAGAATCACATTGCTAAAAAGAAAGGCCTATACCTGCCACCTGCCACCTGCCCTCCCCCCAACCTGGGAGAGCAAAGGGCAGAGATCAGGACCTCAAGGCTCTCAAACAGCAGCTGAGGGCCAATGCTGGATGCCATGTGAGTTGGAGGACGCTCTGGCTGGCTGGACAGGCGACAGGATCGTGAGGTCTGTCAGTGCTTGTCAGCGGGGCGAAGGTTCAGAGATGCCAGGCGTCCCAGGGGTCCGCGGCGTGCATTGGTGGCCAGTCGCTGCTGCGCCAGGAACGACTGGGCATGGGCAGGTGCCCGCTCTTCCCCAGCTCGCTGCTGCAGGGCCATGCCCTGAAGGGAAGGGTGTGGCTGAGGGCCAGTGGGTCCATGGGAACCCCCAACACCCTGCCCAAGGTGGTGGCACACTCACCATATTATACCAGGCACTGATGAGCAGCCTTTCTTCCTGCTCCCGTTGACTTCGACTTTTCTCAAAGTCCATCTGTTGAGAAGGTAGGCATCAGGGTCCTGGATACACTGGGAGCGGTGCAAAGGACAAGGACACCCACCTCCAAGTGCCGGATGCGGACGTCTCGCTCCCGGAGCTGTGTCCTCAAGGCATGGAGTTCAGGTGGTGCCCCCCCAAGTGGCCGCTGCTTGGGCTCCGGTGTCTGCATGACCTATGGATTGGGGAAGTCACAGCCAGGCGAGGCCCCACTGGACACACTGGGGTGCATTTAATGTGACAGCCAGTGGCAATGGGCAAGCGTGCAGAGTCTGTGACATGGCAGGGTCTGACAAGTGAGAGTGGGGAACACAGATGTGCAAACTGGCAGGAGGTTTGGTGTTTTGGGGGTTTTTTTAGTTGGAGTCTCATTCTATCACCCAGGCTGGAGTGCAGTGGCACACTCACGGCCACTGCACCCTTGACCTGCTGGGCTCAGTCAGGCAATCCTTCCACCTCAGTCTTCCAAGTAGCATGAATCACAGGCAAGTGCCACCACACCCAGCTAATTTTTTGATTTATTGTAGAACGAGGACTCGCCAAGTTGCCCAGGCTGATCTCAAACCCCTGGACTCAGGCAATTCTCTCGCCTTGGCCTCCCAGAGTGCTGGGATTACAGGCTTCAGCCACTGCGCCTAGCCTCGGCAGGAGGTTTAAATCAACGAGAGGCACAGGGACGCAGGAGTCTTGGCAGGAGGCCTGCAGAGACCCCCAGTGTCCTCACCGTGCGTGCCTTGTCCACATAGCGGCGGTACCGCTCCTCCATGGCCCTTAAATCTGCATCCTTCTTCTGCAGGCTGTGCTGCAGCTCCTCAATCCGCCGGGCTGCTGAGGGAACAGGTGGCCCCTCAGCTCCATGCCAATGAGCTATGGGCTCTCCTCACCCTCTGAGTGCTGGGTCCCACTTACTGCTGCTGTCAGTGGGTGGCTCCAGCTCCTCGATGTACTCACGCTTCCGCTGCAGCTCCAGGTCTGCCTCATGTAGCTTCTGCCTGCGGGCAGGGCATCAGCAGTGGCGGGCTGACCTCTAGGCTGGCTTCTCTTTTGCCCAGTGGTGGCCACAGCCCTCCCTGCCAGTCAGAAGTGCCCCCGCATGGCTACAGAGACCTGTCCACCTGCCCTCTTGTGCCCAGAGATGTTGTGCCCTGGTCCTAACATCTCCTCAGCCATTGGAGCCACAACCCTCACACCCCTAGCCAGGTGGCCCCTGGACCAGTCCCCCTGTGTCCAATTTTTCCCGATCCACAGCCCCCAAGCTGGCCCAGCCATTATCACCCCTTGCCAGCTGTTTCTACTCTCAAACCCTCTGTTCTATTCTCTACCCAGACACCAGGGATTTTTCTCTTTTTTGGTAGAGATGAAGTCTCACTATGTTGCCCAGGCTGTTCTTGAACTCCTGGGCTCAAGCAATCCTCCCACCTCAGCCTCCCAAAGTGCTGAGACTACAGGCATGAGCCACTATGCCCAAGTCACCAGGATTTTTCTAGAATGCAAATCGTTTATAATAGATGGCAATGCAAAGAAGCTAAATATCTACAGTTCTCCTGTGGCAAAAACCCTAAAGGTCTGACAACATTCCCTTTAGGTGAAACTATTATATGCTGGATGTGGGACCCGGACTAACATCTTATAGGGGATTTTTACCTTTAACTATGTCTACAAAAATGACCCAGACTTTATGGTCTTTAAACCACCAATTCCAATTTTGCATGCAAACAAAATAATGCATATACAAGGCTATACTTGGTTGCAATGTTTGAAATTACAAATACCTAGAATCACTAAATATATTATAATAACCTGTAGGAAAATGCTATAGACCAGCCCTTCTTGACTAGGGTTCCACAAGGGAAAAAAAAAATTTTTTTTGAGCTGGGGTCTCACCATCACTCTAATTTTTTATTTTTATTTTTGTAGAGATGAGGTTTCACCATATTGCCCAGGCTGGTCTTGAACTCCTAGGCTCAAGCAATCCTCCCACCTCGACCTCTCAAAGTGCTGGGATTATGGTAGTTCCACAAGAAAATTAAACCCTAATACTGCCAGGCATGGTGGCTCGCGTCTGTAATCCCAGCACTTTGGGAGGCTGAGGCAAGGGGACTGCCTGATCCTAGGGGTTTGAAACCAGCCTGGGCAACTTGGTGAGACCTCATCTCTAAAATAAATAAATATATAAATAAACAAATAAATAAATAATAGCCAGGCATGGTGGCACACCCCTGTAGTTTCAGCTACTTGGAAGGCTGAGGCAGAATGATCGCCTGAGCACAGCAGGTCAAGGTGTGGTCATAAGTGTGCCACTGCTCTCCAGCCTGGGCAACAGAGTAAGACTGACTCAAAAAAAAAGGAAACTCTTCTAGAGTTTTTAAAAGTCAATGCAAAAAAAGATGAATATAGATTTTTACTCTCCTTCCTTATTTATACAAAAGGTAGCATATAATTTGTGCTAGTATGCACTTTGCTTTTCCTACTTAACAAAATCACTGGGAATTTTCTTCATATGAATAAGAGAGATCTTATTATTTTTCACAAGTATAGCTGCCTTTGTCAACTGGGGTTCCATGGGAAAATTAGGTCTTACAGAAAATAATGTGTGCCTATTTTCTCACTTCTGCCAAGGATGGAATAGTGCCCACTCAGAGCAGGAGAAATTACAGTTGTCCCTTGGTATCCAAAGGGGATTGATTCAGCCGGGTGTGGTGGCTCACACATGAGCTCAGGAGTTCAGAGCCACCACAGCCTCAACCTGCTGGGCTCAGATGATCCTTCCCCCTCAGTCTTCCAAGTAGCTAGAACTACAGGTGTGCACTACCACACCTGGATAACTTTTTTTATTTATTGTAGAGACAAGGTCTTGCCAAGTTGCCCAGGCTGGTCTCGAACCCTTGGGCTCAGGCAATCCTCCCGCCTCTGCCTCCCAAAGTGCTGCAGTTACAAGCATGAGCCACCACACCCAGACAAGTCTCTATAATAAACTAATATAAATGAGGGTGGACTGGAAACTGAGTCAATAGGGGCCGACTAGGAGGTACCCCTCTTCCTTCTGTTCCCAATCTAGGAGAGCAAAGCTGTATAGCTCAGTACGTTTCTGAGTTTAAAACAAAAATTTTTTTTTTTTTTGGCTGGGCATGGTGGCTCAAGCCTGTAATCCCAGCACTTCGGGAGGCAGAGGTGAAAGGATTGTCTGAGCTCAGGGATTCAAGACCAGCCTGGGCAACTTGGTGAGATCTTGTCTTTACAATAAATGAAAAATAAGTTGAGCATAGTAGCTCATGCCTGTAGCTCATTACTCAGAAGGTTGAAGCAGAAGGATCACCTGAGCCCAGCAGGTCAAGCCTGTGGTGGCTGAGTATGCCACTGCACTCCAGCCTGGGTGACAGAGTGAGACTCCAACTCAAAAAAATTTTTTTTCTTTATGAGATAGGGTCTCACCATGTTGCCCAGGCTGATCGCAAACTCCTCCAGCCTTGGCCTCCCAAAGTGCTGGGATTACAGGCATGAGCCACGGTGCCGGGCCTAGTATCTTTTATACAAATGTAAAAAGGCAATTACCACTTTAACATACTACCTTACTGAAGACTCCTGGGTGACTTCTCATTGTCCCCTCAATAGCCCATACTCCCTCCCATGATCTATGAGACCTACTTGATCTGGGCCCTCAGTCTGTATTTTGCCTGCCTCGTTCTCCTGACTAGGCAACTCCCCATCTGATATCAAATCCATCCCCCCACCAGAGAAGTGCCTTCTCTCTGAGACTTACAGATGTTCCTCCAGCTTCCTTTTGAGCAAGATGGACTGGGGGAGAGAAGAGACACAGGTGAGTGGGTGGGGGGAGGGTCCAGAGTCCAAACCCCTTCCCAGGGTGAAGGCAGGGGCGCCAGCCTGGTTCCAGGGTACTTACAATGGCCTGTATGGGACATCAGGCAGCACGGGAGAGAGAGAGAAGGGGTTACTGGGGGGCACGAAGGAAGGCCAGGCAGGGAGGAGGTGGGCACTCACGTCCTCGGTCTTGTCCCCCTGCTCCTGCAGGGCTTTCTGCAGGTCCTCCACCTGGGCCCGCAGCTCCGATAGCTGCTGTTGGTTCAGCCTGTGGGGTGAGGGGGGTCGCTCAGAGCCTGCGCCCGCCCTGGGGCCCCTCTGTGCAAGCAGGACACGGCTCCCCCTACTCACCGGTGCTGCGTCTCCAGCCCATGGCGCGCGCGGTTGGCTTCCTCCAGGTGGCGCTGTAGCTCCTCCTGCCGCTCTCGGTCGGCCGCCTCCTGCCGGCACAGCCGCTTGTTCTCCAGCTGAAGCCGCTGGAGCGTCTCCCTGCAGACCCACCGAGAAGTGAGCAGGGATGGATACGGGTCACCCCGCAGGCCAGGCTGGTTCTGGGGCGGCCAGGCAGGGGACCGAATAGAGCTAGGGGCGGGACAGAACCCTGGGGAAGAACCTAGACAGACCATGGGGTAGGAGCATTGAGGACCTGGCCGGGGCTCTGGCACTGGGATCAGGACCAAAGCAGGTGGTGCTCTAAACTGGGGGCGGGGCGGGGCGGGGAATGAAGCCAGGCAGGGGCGGAGCTACAGGGGAGGGTAAAAGCACGTGGCATGAGGCTGAGAGACAGCGGGAAACAGGAATGCGAAAAGCTGGGTGAGAGAGTTAATCCTGGCAGGGCAAAGGGCACTGAGCCTAGCAGGGGTTACAGTGAGGACTGGGCTGGCCCGTGGGGACATAGATCAAAGTGAGCGGGGCTAGGGCGTACTTTTCTTTCTTTTTTTTTTGAGTTGGAGTCTCACTCTGTCGCCCAGGCTGGAGAGCAGTGGCATGCTCACAGCCCCCCAGTGTCAACCTACTGGGTTCAGGGATCCTTCCGACTCAGCCTTCCAAGTAGCCAGAACTACAGGCGCACACTACCATGCCCGGCTAATTTTTTTTTTATTTATCGTAGAGAAGAGGTCTTGCCAAGTTTCCCAGGCTGTTCTTGGACCCGTGGGCTCAGGCAATCCCCTCATCTCGGCATCCCAAAGCGCTGGAATTACAGGCTTGAGCCACCACGCCTGGCCCATTTTTATTTTGAATATTTAAAAATTTATTTATAGGCATGTGCCACCACACCTGGGTACCTCTAAAAAATTTTTTTATGAGAAAGTAAGATTTATTGAGAAGACAGAAAAGCTCCCACAGTTGAGAGGGGACCCAAGGGGGTTGCCCTAAAATTTTTTTATAGACATGCGGTCTTGCTATGTTGCCCAGGCTGGTCTTGAACTCCTGAGCTCAAAGGATCGTCCTGCCTTGGCCTCCCAAAGTGCTGGGATTACAGGTGAGAGCCACTGAGCTCTGCCTAGGGCATAACATTTTTGCACAAGGCGTGAAGCCAGGTGGACTGGACCTAATCTGTGTATTATGGATAGAGCCTGGAGAAGCAAAGCCACCTGACAGGCCAAGGGCCTGAGAACCTGGCTAGGACACAGAGCTCAGACCAAGCAACAAGGGCTAGTGGCAGGGGGGGCAGGCCTGAAGGCAAGCCTTGGCAGGCCTGGGTGGGGCTAGAGAGTTGAGTGACCCCAGGCTACCTGAGCTCTGCAGGCAGGATCTCCGCTGCTAAGTTTTCCACAGCAGGTGAAGTGGGATCCAGTGAGGGATCTGAATGCAAGAAAAGTATTCAGGCCTCTGTGCAGCCCCTGTTCCTGCCCCTAGGGTCCTCTTTCCAAGAATCATCTTTAGGGCCTCAAGTTCAGCCAAAACGCTGGCTTGAGACAAGCCCGTGGGGAGCTGTGATGCCTGGCCCAGGTTTGCCTTTGCCTCACCCTGAACTTCTGCCTTCTCTCTGACCATGTCACCTCTTTCTGGCCACCTCAAGCCTAGACAAGCCCTGGGATATAGCCTATTTTTTCTGCCCAAACAGCACCCCTGGTACAGGTCACCCCACCCTAGGTACCGGGATGGGGCTTCAGCTCACCAGCCTGGGTCAACCCCCGTGGCTGTAGCTGGGCGCAACGAAGCTCTTCATTGGCCTCTCGCAGGGAGTCCCGCTCTGCCAACAGCCTCTGCAAGGACAGGGTGCAAAAGATACCACATGGGGCAGGCCAGGCTTCCTGGGAAACGGACTACCCAGGAGAGACAGGGCATGGCTTGGGTGGTGGGATCCCAGCCTCACCTCCTTCTCCTTTGTCACCGACTCATACTTTTCCTCCAGGTTGCGGCACTCAAATAGCCATTTCTCGGCCTTCATTGCCTCCTCCTGCCGCTGGCCCTGCAGTTCTTGCACCTAAACAGAGGGGAGGGATGGAAGGAGAGGCAGGAACTGAGTACGGATGGTCCCGATTTAAGATGGTTTGAGTTACGATTTTTCAACTTCACAATGATATGTTAATAGGGAGTACCCATACAACCATTCTGTTTTTCACTTTTGTGTATTTGAGTCAGTCTCTCACTCCATCACCCGGGCTGGAGTACAGTGGCACACTCACGGCCACCACAGCCTCGACCTGCTGGGGTCAGGTGATGCTTCTGCTTCAGCCTTCCAAGTAGCCACGTGCCACCACCCCGGCTAACTTTTTTATTTATTGTAGAGACGAGGTCTGGCCATGTTGCCCAGGCTGGTCTTGAGCCCTTGGGCTCAGGCAATCCTCTCATCTTCATCTCCCAAATTGCTGAGATTACAGGTATGAGCCACCACGCTCAGCAACATTTTCAACTTATGACGGGCTTATCAGGAAGTAACCCCATGTAAGTCGAGAACCATCTGTACAAGGTGAAGGGTCGGGGCCAAAGAAATCAACCGCAAAGAAGTGGAGGGCTGGTGCTTAAGGGAAGGGAAGGACTGGGCTTATAAACCCCAATGGGAGCAGCTGAGGTAGAGTGGCGAGGCCAGGTGGCATGGCCTATATGTGAGGGTGGGCCAATGTGTAGGGGGGATGGCTGCTAGTGGCGGGGGTCCCTACCTTAGCTCCGCCCCCACCCGTCCCTAACTCCTCCCAGCCATCCCTTGCCCGGCCTCTGCCTGGCTCTGACTCCGCCCCACCCAGTCCCAACCCCACCTTCG
>NW_007074557.1:0-2407 GCF_000164805.1 Carlito syrichta | reverse complement strand
GCCTCAAGCTGGGCGCGCAGGGAGCCCGCCCGGCGCAGCTCGTCCTCCAGCTGCCGCGTGCGCTCCGCATGGCCGGCGTTGCGCTCTTCCAGCTGCCGCACCTGCCGCCGCAGCTCCCTCAGCTCGCCCAGGCGGCGCCGGCAACTGGTCAGCGTGGCCTCCAGCTGTCCTGCACGCTCAGAGGACTGCCTGGGGGGGGCAGGGAAGGGAAAGGGCTGGGGGCTGAGCTCAAGGGTCAGCTGGGACGCAGGGCCCTCAGGACAGCCGAGGGTGTAAGCCAGGGGCATTTGGGTTCAAGGTGAAGGTGAAGGCATCATGAGAGTTGAGGGTCGGGGGCCAGCCTGGGCCTGGAGCTGTTGGGAGTCATTAGAGTAGGGGTTAGCTCAGGATTCGAATCAGAGATCCTCTGAGGTGGAACTATGGGGACACAGGGTATCCCCGTGGCGAAAGGGTGTGTGTTACAGGGGGAGTGATGTGGACCTAGAGAGGACTGAGCATCTCCCAAGGCCACCTTGAGGGGCTAGAGCACTGTGGGGTCTTTGGAAGTGCAGCGGGGGGGGTCCACTGGGTACCTTAGCACTACAGGGGTGTTGCTGCATTACAGCAGAGCCCTTTGGGGTTACAGAAGGCACAGTGTGGAGTCTTGGAAGATACCACGTGATCCAGGGATATGATGAGGCCCAAAATGGTGCAGTGGGATCTGGAGAGCACTGGTTGGGGCGGGGGGGAGGTCCTGTGGTTGTAGGGTGACAGGGATGCTATGGGGTCTGAGAAGCATAATGTGGGGTAATGGGACACTATGGAGTCCAGGGGAATACCATGGATCCAGAGGGTCTAATGAAGTCCAGGGGATGTGATAGGGTTCAGGTTCATACAGTGAGGCCTGGGGGGTACTATGGCATTCAGAATGGCACCGTGGAGTGGTGGGGGCATTGTGGGGATCCACTGAGCATTTGGTGGTTACAAAGGTGCTATGGCACCAGAGGGGAACTCTGGCAGTGGGAGGGACCCACCACTCACCGCAGCTCATCCATCTCGTCTTTCAGGGCCTGTGCCTCTTGGGCCAGGCTGGTCAGCGCCTGGTTCCGCTGCTGCAGCTCCACGACCTCCCGCTCCAGCTCCAAGCAGCGTAGACGCTCGTCCTCCCTGCCACTCTCCAGTCTAGGGGTGGAGGGGAAGGGGCACATAAAGGGGCTGCCCTCGCCTCAGTCCCCTATCCGCCTGGCCCCATCCCCAGCTGGCCACACCTGAAGTTCTCCTCCTGCAGCTGCTCCAGCTGGGACTGCAGAAGCAGCAGTTTCTTGGCAGTGAGGCCTGGGGCACCCTCGCCCTCCGGCCGGCCCACCCGCTCCCGCAGCGCCGCATTCTCCTGCGCCAGGCTCTGCTTCTCCTCTGACAGGAGCACCAGCTGCAGGCAGGGCAGGAAAATGAACTGGGGCTGGCAGGAAGGTGACTTTGCCCAGGAGCACCCGTGGTCCCCCCACCCTGGCCCCACCTGCCGCTCCAGGTCCAGACAACGCTGCCGCAGCTCATCCCCCTCCTCGGCCTCCTCACTTAGGAAATAGTACCTGCGGGACTGAGGAGATGCGGGGTTGGGGCAAGGAACTCAGAGATACAGGACAAGGCCTGGGGGGAGGAGGCTGGGATCTCTGAGGGCAGAGAGAAGGGGTACAAGGAGTCCTCAGGATGGAAGAGAGGGCTGGGATCCCCGGGAACTGGGGGAAGGGCAATTTGGGACCCTGGGGACCTGGCGGGGAAGCTACCAGCACCCTGAGAAATGTGGGTGATTTACAGGCTTAAGGACAAGCCCCTCCCCCTTGGGCAGCCCTGAGAATCAGTAATGGGGTCAGGATCTTTAACAAGGTTCCTCCTGAGCCAGGCACAGTGGCTCACACCTTTTATCCCAGCTCTTTGGGAGGTTGAGGCAAGAGGATTGCCTGAGCCCAGGGGTTCGAGACTAGTCTAGGCAACATGGTGAGACCTCGTCTCTACATGAATCAAAAAAATAGCTGGGCATGGTGGCACATGCCTATAGTTCCAGTTACTTGGAAGGCTGAAACGGAAGGATCGCCTGAACCCAGCAGGTCGAGGCTGCAGTGGCCATGAGTGTGCCACTGCCCTCCAGCCTGGGCAACAGAGTGCAACTCTGACTCAAAAAAAAAAAAAATTTCCTCCCACCCCCTTACCTGGTTGTCAAAGTTGCCATATGTCTCTGGTGACATGGAGTCGGGAGTGTCTTTGGTCAGGAGCTGGGGAGTGGGAGAGGGCACTGTTATAAACTGGGTATCCAGCCGGGCTCGGTGGCTCAGCCTGTAATCCCATGCTTTGGGAGGCTGAGGTGAGTGGATTGCCTGAGCCCACGGGTTTGAGACCTGCCTGGGCAACTTGGCAAGACCTCATCTCTGCT
>NW_007074556.1:0-1248 GCF_000164805.1 Carlito syrichta | reverse complement strand
CAGTCGGGGATGGGAAGCCATCTGTTCCCAGGCTTTGGGGGCCGTGGGAGGGGCTTCCCAGCGTCAGCAGGCAGGGGCACGCTCAGGATCAACTCTTCCAGGAGTGAACTCCAGGGGGCCCTGATGGGGGACTGACTGGAGGAAGAAGATGGGTTCAGGGCCTATAGGCACAGAGTGAGCCTCAGTTGAGCCTTGGGAGTACAGGGGAGTAGTGAGGGGGGTAGAGTGAGGGGGGAGACCCAAGGCCAGGAAGGGAGTGTCCAGGCCCGAGGTCAGATGGGAAGGGAGGGTGTACCCCCAGGCTGCTTCCCTCCGGCCTGCTGGAGGACACCCAGAACACCTTCGACAGGGCCCCACCTGACAGTCTCAGAACCTTTCAGAACCTGGGCAGGGAGAGAAGTTCCCGTTTCAATGAAGCCCTTGTTTTCCACCAAAATTGATGGGTCAGAGCCTCGGAGGAAGGAAATGTGAGGGGAGGGGAGCTGCAGATCTGGAGGCCTGGTCTGCAGGGTCTAGACCCTTCCTCAGGACCCCAGAACCTGAGCCCTGGGAGGCACGGCCCCTCCTGAGGCACTGACTAGGTGCTCTCTCTCTCCACCTCTGACACCTGCCATCCCTGCAGGCAAGTTGGAAGCCTTCCCTCCCCACCCTTATTCTTGGCTCCTTTCCCAGCATCCGGGTCCCAGAAAAAAGAGAGCGTCCACCCACCCTCCAGGCAACCCACTTTTTGCCCGGTCCCCTGCAGACAGCTCCCAATCCCGGTGCACAGAGAGGAAGCAGAGGTGGGACTGATCCCTCCCAGCCAGGTTCCATCGCGGTGCTGGGCTCCCATTTTCCCCATCCCTGACTCAAGGGCCCTAGTCTCTATTTGTCCTCCATTTTGGCTCCTTTCTGATGACACTGAAGCCACCAGAGTTTCTGTGTTAACAGGTGCCCCAGCCCACTTTCTTCCTGGCTCCCAGTCTTCACAGCCTCCCTCTCGAAAGAGACGTCCACTTCTTCCTTCCTCATTCCTCAGCCCCATGGCCACCTGCAACTGCTCCAAGGATTGTTTATGGCATCACATCTAGCCGACCTCACTCTGTACACCTACACGGCTCGGCCTGATGTCCTACGGGCGCTCCTCTTCCCAGCCCCCACGAGTGCCGTTTTCCACCTCTCTGCCCTCCTGTCCTCACAGTAGGCCCCTCTTTCCACCTGGGCCTTGGTGCTGGCATTCTCCCTCTGCGAGTGGGGGCTGGGGGGGTG
>NW_007074555.1:95083-117649 GCF_000164805.1 Carlito syrichta | reverse complement strand
GCTGCGCTCCAGTCTGGGCGACGGAGTGAGACTCCCACTCAAATTTAAAAGAAAATAAAAGTAAGGCTGGGCCAGGCGCGGTGGCTTAAGCCTGTCATTCCAGCACTTTGGGAGGCAAAGGCAAGCGGACTGCCTGAGCCCAAGGGTTCGAGACCTGCCTGGACAACTTGGCAAGACCTCATCTCTACCATCAAAACATTAGCCAGGTGTGCAGTGCGTGCCTGCGGTTCCAGCTATCGGGAGACTGAGATGGAAGGATCACTGGAGCCCAGCAGGCTGAGGCTGGGGTGGCCGTGAGCGTGCCACTGCACCCCAGCTTGGGCGACAGAGTGACCCTCCAACTCAAATAAACAAAGAAATAAATAAAAGTAAAGGCTGCATACTGCCTCCCATCAGGTCTTGGCTACAGATGCAGCCACGCCTCGAAACCCAGCACCAAAGTAACCGAATGAACTCCCCTTCCTCAACACTGACCAGAGAATTTTCTGTGTCCTCATCATCATCTTCCTCTTTGCCGTCTTCAACTTCCTCCGTGACTTCAGCCTTTGCCTCTGCAATCAGCTCTCGGATGGGTTTGTTGCAATCAACAGTCACAAAGGGATGCTATTGGCCAGTAAAAAGAGCACACACAGTAGCCGCTGAAAAGTGTGCTTGCAAACTCAGCTCCAAACACACATTTTCAGGTGGTAAAGATATAAACACACGGGCAGAAAAACGACAAACAGCTTCAGATAACGTTACATCTGGGAAGCGAAGGAGAGTTGAGAAATCAACTACCTGCAACCACATCTGTACTTTTTTTTAAGAATCAGAAGCAAATGATAAGAACGGTTATATCTGGATAGTAGGTACATGTGTTTCTGTATGTTTGAAAATTTTGTAATTGAAAATTTAAAGCAAGCTTCCAGCCAGTGCATTATTAGTTCTTAAAAAGTAACACTCTCACTGGGTGTCACTCATGCCTATAATCCCAGCACTCTGGGAGGTCAAGGCCAGAGGACAGCTTGAGGCTGGGTTCAAGGCTACTGTGAGCCATGACTCTGCCACTGCGCTCTAGCCTGAGCAACACAGTGAGACACCATCTCTACAAAAAATAAAAAATTAGCCAGATGCGGTGGTGTGTTCCTGCAGTCCTAGCTACTCGGGAGGCCAAAGCAGGAGAGTTGCTTGAGAACAGAGTTCAAGGCTCCAGCAGGCTATGATTGTGCCACTGTACTCCTGCCTGGGCAACAGAGACCCAGCTCAAAAAAAAAAAAAAAAAAAGGTAACAATCCTTATAAATCAGGAAACCCAAGTGGGAAGCACACTGAATGACTCTGAAATCATATTCTTCTTACAGATTACATTATTAGCTGCAATTACAGGATTACGTTATTTGCTGTTGCCACACTAATCTTATCTTACCTGCAGTAGCTGAGATGTATTCCACCTGGCATCCACATTTTTTTCTAAACATTTCTTTAGAAAGTCCTTAAAATTTGAAGACCTTTAAAATAAGACGTTAACGATGACATTTTATTTTACTTTCTTATTAATCAAATCAAACAAGACGATAAACTATGCTTAAGTTTCATTATGTATGTAATGGTATTAATTCAACATAAGAAAACTAGTTAATGAGACTATAAAGATTTTATAGGCCGGGCATGGTGGCTCACATCTATAACCCCAGCACTTTGGGAGGCTGAGGTGGGAGAATCACTTAAGGTCAGTAGTTCAAGACCAGCCTAGGCAACATAGCAAGACCCTGTCCCTACATTTTTTTTTTTTTGAGTTGGAGTCTCACTCTGTCGCCCAGACTGGAGTGCAGTGGCCACTCCCGGCCACCGCAGGCTCGACCTGCTGGGCTCCAGCGATCCTTCTGCCTCAGCCTTCCAAGTAGCCGGAATTACAGGCATGTGCTACCACGCCCGGCTGATTTTTGGATTTTTATTGTAGAGATGAGGTCTCGCTGCCCAGGCGGGTCTTGAACCCGCGGGCTCAGGCAATTCACTCACCTCAGCCTCCCAAAGGCGCGGGATTACAGGCTGAGCCACCGAGCCCGGCTTGTCCCTACTTTTTAAAAAACAAAAAGATTTTATGAAATGTATTCATCTGTAAATACACATTAGACACATATGTAAACAGATACACAGTTAGCCACTGAGATACAGCCATATATCCACAAGTAGGCCAAAATCACAAAAAATCTTCTAATAAATTCTACAAATAGAGATCAATCACATATATGCCTCATTTTTTCTTTTTCAAGCAGAACTTATTCATATTTTCAGATATATGGGAAAAGCTAGTTACAAGAGTTATGGCTCTTAAAAAATATACATCAAAATCAGTGTTCTGGTTCATACAGTCTTTGTCGCTTGTACCCAAATTAAAGTACCCTTGGAAAACTGCAAGAATAAGACACCAAGTTTCGCTCAGCAATTTTTTTCTAGAACACGCTACCATTTCGATGGTTGTGCCAACGTAGGGGGCTCGGATTTTGCGATTTTCAGCAGCACTCGCATGGGATTTAATTCGTGATGAGGTGGCTCTATCTCAGCCATTTCTATCAGCGTGATGCCCAGGGACCAAACATCAGCTTTGTAGTCGTAGGGCCTGTCCTTGGAAGTTTCACACATGACCACTTCTGGTGCCATCCTATGAAGACAGACGACAAGAGCTAAGATGCTTAACTTAAGGACAGTGGCTGTTAACCACACAGACGGCACAGTCAGGCATGTGGACAAAATTCATGGGAAGTAGCAGCTGCTGACACGACGCATACTGCCGATTCATAAAAACGAGCACGTACCAGTATGGTGTGCCAATGAAGGAATCTCGTCTCTGAATTGTCCTCGTGTTTTTAGCTGATACTCCAAAATCCGCTTGAAATAAAGAACCACAGAAAAGCATCAGCTACGGCTCTCAAGCAAGCTTTGTTGCATTCAACAGGGAGAAATAGCATTTCAAGCACTTAACAGGGCCAATCTTATCAAAGGGAAGCAAAGCATTGAGAAATAACATCTCTGCCATATGAATCTCGACCCCTCTTCTCCCACCCCCCCAAAAAACTGCCAAAGAAAAGATCCACCGTCACATAATGCCACCATCTTTATAGACCTTCAGACGACAAGGTCTTCAGAACTGAAAACAAAAAGTAGTAACTTTAAAATAAACCAGTCTATCCACTTCAAAACAAATGCCAACTATTGCTACCTGCTCCAATTGAATTAACACATACATTTTCTAAAGTGTGAACAAAAGAAATGACACCAAAACAGCCTTTAGACAGCATATATCTTGCTAACTTACTCAAAATTATATTACAAAGAAAAAGTTGGGAATCTTATATTTTCTGATTTCAGCAACAGAGAACAGCAACATTATAGCTTTATCAGTGTTGACCCAACCTTTCCAGCTTGGAGCTCAGACCACCCTTAACACAACATAAAGTTGCCAGTGCTGCATGATTCACCTCATGCCATGCATACGTTTTTCAAGTCTCAAATTTGATGCCACAATTCTCAAAACTGAATAAATATTAAAATCCAGTGTGGTTGCTCACACCTGGCACAGAGTAGTCACTCGATAAATGGTAGCTACTATTAGCCATACTCATAATTTCAAGCACTGGGACATTTTGTCGTAGAACTCTTAAAACTCGTGGAATTCTGCCTTAATTACTTGTGTCTATTACATGGGGACGGCACAGTTCTGCCTATCGTGCTGCAGAAATGGAACGTTCTCTGTAAGTATTTGCAAATTAATAAAACAGAAATTACAAATGTTCTAAATGTCAACTCAGTATTATTTTAGAGCCCCTAAATCTTTAATGTGTTTCTTTTTTTTTATTTTTTATTTATTTATTTTTTTGAGTTGGAGTCTCACTCTGTCGCCCAGACTGGAGTGCAATGGCCATTCCCGGCCACCGCAGCCTCGACCTGCTGGGCTCCGGCGATCCTTCCGCCTCAGCCTTCCAAGTAGCTGGAACTACAGGCGCGCTACCACGCCCGGCTTCATTTTTGATTTATTGTAGAGATGAGGTCTCGCCAAGTTGCCCGGGCGGGTCTCGAACCCGTGGGATCAGGCAATCCACTCACCTCAGCCTCCCAAAGGTGCGGGATTACAGGCTGAGTCACCAAGAATGTGTTTATTTCTTAAAGGTATGTACTGTCTTACACAAAAGCATGTCCCTATTTTCAAACAAAATTTTAATCCATTTTCAGAAAAACATGCCCCCAACATGGGTCAAAACTACAGCATCCTATTTCAAATGAGCTACAAGACTTTAAAAAATGATGAAAGAGCTGGGCTCTGTGGCTCAGCCTGTAATCCCGCGCTTTGGGAGGCTGAGGTAAGTGGGTCCGCGGGTTCGAGACCCGCCTAGGCACCTTGGCGAGACCTCATCTCTACAATAAATCAAAACAATTAGCCGGGCGTGGTAGCGCGTGCCTGTAGTTCCAGCTACTTGGAAGCCTGAGGCGGAAGGATCGCCAGAGCCCAGCAGGTCAAAGCTGCAGTGGCAGGAAGCAGCCACTGCACTCCAGTCTGGGTGACAAGAGTGAGACTCCAACTCAAAGAAAAAAAATAATGATGAAAGACACAAAAAAGAAACATAAGTCAGAATTAGAAAATGTAAAGAAAAGAAAAAAAATCACTCTAGAAACAAAGACTCCCCTGGGAGGAATGCAAGAGCAAATAAACACAACAAAGTCACAACCATCACCACTTCACACCCAAGAGATAGTTATTATTAAAAAAATAACAGAAAATAACCAGGGACAGCAAGGATGTGGAGGAACTGGAACCTTCACCCGGCTATCAGGAATGCAAATAGAGCAGCTGATGTGGACAGCAGCATGGCGACGCCTCAAAAATTAAACACAGAATCGCCAGGAGATCCAGCAGTATCACCTGCTGGTGTGGACTCGAAGAACCGAGATGGGAACCGGATCAGACATCTGCACCCCAATGTTCAAGCGGCGCCATCCACAACAGCCGCATGCGAAAGCGCCCCAAGCGCCGACCGACGGGGGATGGCAGGTGTGGTGTGGTCACGCATGCAGGCCGATGAAGGCAAGGGGCCCTCTGCGCACGCCACAACCCCAGTGCGCCTTGTGGACGTGCTGCTAAGCAAAACCAGCCAGCCACAAACACCCGCACGCGGCTCCACACGCATGCAACAAAGAGTGGCTCAAAGTGCAGAAGTGGGAGGCGGGATGGGGAAGGGAGATGCAGTCAGAGTGCCCAAGGAACGGAGCGGGAAGGCGGGGATGGCGGCACCGTAAGGGGAAGTGCCAGTGCCACAGAACTGTACACTTACAAAGACCCGGATGGCAAGCTTTACATGATGTCATTTTACCACAATAAAAACGGGGAGGATAGCTTGAGAAAAAGTTACAAACAGTGATGAGAGACCAAGATGTAACCAACAGGTAATCCCAGTCCCCAAAGAAGAAAGCAAGCCAGTGCCAGGGAACAGAACACTACTCGGGGCTACAATTCCAGAAAACCTTCCAGGGGAAAAAGAACCGCGTGTCAGAAACGAGCACAGTTTTTACTAGAAGAGACTGGTCAAATCGCTGGTCTTTACAGAAAATTCTTCAGCACCTAGCAAGAACAGCATAAGACTCACAAGGGAAAGTAAGTCAGATTACAGCCAGACTTTTCTACAGCAACACTTTAGGACAGAAGAAAACAGAGCGACACATTCCAGATGCTCAAGGAAAAAAAGTGAGCCACGGGATTTCTATCCAGGAAAACTGACCTTCAAATATAAAGGGCACAACGGTTTTTATTCGTGAGAATTCAGAGACCCCTTCCAGAGAAATCTACTAAGAAACACGCTCAGACAACAACACGACCAAAGGGACATCATCGCGAGGAGATGGGGTGAGCACAAAATATGGAAATGAGGGCTGAAATGAAGAATTATGGGGCCTCCTAAATCTGTCACCAAAGTCCTTGACAACCGGGACTCTCAGTGCAGAAGAAGGTCAATGCGGGCACATTACAGAAGCAGCAGCAAAAACCTTCATCCTGAATGTGATAGGGAATGCATGTGAACTCACAAGGGCCTCGCTCTGTCCTCCGAAAAGGCCTAGAACAATGGCCAATGCAGAAAACTACAAGCATCCCTGCCATCCAGACTGTGGTCTTGTCTGTTGGTCATGTCAAAAAACTGTCAAGCCCCACCGACTAAAGGTAGAACAGAGTGCGCCTCAATACGCATAAAAATCGCAGCCGGGTGCAGTGGCTCAAGCCTGTCATTCCAGCACTTTGGGAATCTAAAGTAAGGGGACTGCCTGAGTCCACGGGTTTGAGACCTCATCTCTACAATAAAAAAAAAATTCGCTAGGCGTGGTAGCACATGCCTGTAGTTCCGGCCACTTGGAAGGCTGAGGCGGAAGGATCCCCAGAGCCCAGCAGGTTGACGCTGGGGTGGCTGTGAGTGTGCCCCTGCATTCCAGCCTGGGAGATGGAATGAGGAGTGAGCCTCCAACTCAAAAATAAAAAAAAAAAATCAAAATTGCAATGGATTTGAAACCCATCAAATAAAATAAATCCATGAAATAATAACATTTTTTAAAATACTGGTCACCAACTGAGGATAAGAGAACCAATTCTTTTCTTTCTTTTTTTTTGAGTCCAGGTCTCATTCTGTTGCCCAGGCTGGAATGCAATGGCACAATCATGGCTCACCGAACCCTCAAACTCCTGGGCTCAAACAATTCTCCTGCCTCAGCCTCCAAGTAGGTGGGACAACAGGCGTATGCCACCATTCCTGGCTATCTTTTTTTTTTTAAGTTTCACCAAGGCTAGTCTCAAATTCCTGGGCTCAAGCAATCCTCCTGCCTCAGCCTCCCAAAGTGCTGGGATTACAGGCCGGCGCCACTGCTCCCGGCCATTTCATTATTTTGGAAGGTAAATAAATGAAAGGAATGAAGTGTTTTTTCAGTCTTTTCTATAAGAACTGTACTGAGACACCAAAGAGTTAGAGGGAAGTGTCTTCTTATAAAAATATTCCCAATGTTACAGCCGGGTTTGGTGGCTCAGCCTGTAATCCCGCGCCTTTGGGAGGCTGAGGTGAGTGGATTGCCTGAGCCCGCGGGTTCAAGACCCGCCTGGGCAACTTGGCGAGACCTCATCTCTACAATACATCAAAAATTAGCTGGGCGTGGTAGCGTGCACCTGTAGTTCCAGTTACTTGGAAGGCTGAGGCGGAAGGATCACCGGAGCCCAGCAGGTAGAGGCTGCGGTGGCCGGGAGCGGCCACTGCACTCCAGTCTGGGCGACAGAGTGAGACTCCAACTCAAAAAAAAAAAAAATTCCCACTTTTATAATAGATGAAATAATTGATGACTGCATCAAAATTAATAAATGAAAACAAAATGATAGAATTCACTCCATAGCCCCAAAGGACAGACACAGACATTTAGCACCAACAGCTGCCAACATCAAGAAAGCAGAATACAAACACTGTGAGCCCCCCGACGAGAGAACGAAAGCCAGCTGCAGCCAAGCCCATGGCTCAGACGGAGACCGAGCAGGCCGCGGATCTGTTAGCAGAACCAGGACCCTGCTGAAGCCGCCCAGTGTCCCCAGAGGAGAGGCAGTCGCAGACCCGCTGCAAGCAGAGGGTCCAGGCAAAGGACCCAGCCCGCGGGCCAGCGGCAAGCACACCATTCCTCTCAACAGTAGCCTCCTAGGGGCTGTTTGAGACTTCTTGTCCTAACCTGCCCTCCCTTCACGAAATGTCAATGCCACAGACACAGCGCTTATCTGTTCAAGTACTGTGGGCCTTGGGAGGATCACAAGCCGTTGTAACCTCTACAGCTTTTGCCCCTAAAGAAGCAACTTCCTTCCCCTTGCGGGTGACACTGCCCCCACCGTGCAAGCCTTAGTGTAAAGAGCAAAAGGGGGAGCACCTGGAAACCAAAGAGACTTCAGAGAAAAATCAAGTTTTAGATGTGGGCAAGTTCCAAGCTCATGCCCAGAGATGGACCCTGGGCCATGAAGGCAGGAAGATACCCAGGGACGTGATGAGGGCAAAAGTCAGGATGCGGCCAAGAAGACAGGGCAGTGACCAGCCGGCTTGGCCAGGCGTGTCGGTGGCCCTGGCGGAGTCCGGCTTCCTGATCGTGTCATGATCACAAAGCTATGTCTGCAAAGCAGCACAGTCACGAAGCTGCATAACTGTGTGTGTGGTTTTCTATGTCTATCTCACAGCCAAAAGGTTGACATTTAGTGCATCCCCTGTTCGGGAGTCTTGACAAAGTGCAGTCACTCTGCTTGGCAAAATTCCGGTGACCACAAAGTCACTGGAACCAGCACAGCTCTTGAACACACCTTGCCATTTTACGCTCCTTTCAAAAGACGCAACTCAGAGCTCATCTCTAGTGTCTTTAGATTCGCATTTTGGGCATGCTCCGGTGATCCTTCCACCTCAGCCTTCCAAGTAGCCAGAATTACAGGCATGCTCCAAGGGGGCTGAAGGGAGCGGTCTTCCATTGCTTTTGTGGGTATGTATATGAAATTAATTGACTCACAATCTAAAACCTACACGTAATTATTCTCGTGAAATTAATTACGTATTCCATCAGTGTCAAAAGCAAAATTAAAATTCTAGCCCTCATGCTTTATTTCAGGAACCCTTTTCAGAACTAAGCTTACTTTGTCAGTTTAGTCAAGGTATCACATCAATGAAACAGAGTAAAAACCTAAAAGGAGGAAAGGAAAAAAAAAACCCAGCCTGGGCAACATAGCAAGATGCTGTCTCTACAAAAAATTCTGTAAAATTAGCTGGGTATGGGAGTGCACGCCTGTAACTCCAGCCACTTGGGAGACTAAGGCGAGAGAACTCCCTGAGTCCAGGAATTCAAGGATGCAATGAGCCATGGTCACACCACTACACTCCAGACTGGGTGACAGAGTAAGACTCTGTCTCTTGAAAGAAAAAAAACCCCACTAGACATGAGTGGGTAATATTTATTTTGGCAATACAGACAAAGCTGAGTTAGCAGTTTTACAAAGTATATTATATTCCAAATGCAAAACACGTACAAGTATGAACTCTACATACAAAACCTTAAAGGGAAAACTTTTTAACCAGTCTTTAAAAAAGCTTGCCTTCCTAATTTCTTACCCTCTTTTCAGAGTGTCTTTAAATTAGGTGCTGATACTTAGGAATTCTAGATAAATGAGTATCCAAGAAAGTATTTTAAAAGCCAACAAGAAGTTAATTCCGTTTTTCATATATTTAAGTAGTAATAAAACAATGTTAAGTCACACACATACAGGGGGAAATATCAGAGCACAAATTCAAATGTTTGACTTAAGTGAATAACTTACCCAATTTAATATCTCCATCTAAGGTAAAAAGAATGTTGCCAGCCTTTAGATCTCTGTGGATGATTTTATTATCGTGTAAGTAGTTCAATGCCTCTAAAGTCTGCTTGCAAACCACTTGTATCTGGGACTCAGTTAATGGTCTCTCGAGTTCTGATAGAGAGAAAGTAAACAGATCTGCATTTTTACACTGTGAAGACATATTATCTATTAGCGGGCTATATAATTTTCTCTATATACCATCATGGTGAAAATATATAGTGAATTTTTTTTTTTTTTAATTTATTATTATTTTTTTTTTTTTTTTGAGTCAGAGTCTCACTCGGTCGCCCAGATTGGAGTGCAGGGCTCCGGTGATCCTTCCACCTCAGCCTTCCAAGTAGCCAGAATTACAGGCATGCGCTGCCACGCCCGGCTGATTGTTTGATTTATTGTAGAGATGAGGTCTAGCTGCCCAGGTGGGTCTCAAACCCGCGGGTTCAGGCAATCCACTCACCTAAGCCTCCCAAAGGTGCAGGATTATAGGCTGACTCACCGAGCCTGATTTTTTTTTTTTTTTTTTTTTTTGAGTTGGAGTCTCACTCTGTCACCCAGACTGGAGTGCAATGGCCGCTTCCGGCCACCACAGCCTCGACCTGCTGGGCTCTGGCGATCCTTCCACCTCAGCCTTCCAAGTAGCTGGAACTACAGGCGCGCGCTACCACGCCCAGCTAATTTTTGATTTATTGTAGAGATGAGGTCTCATCAAGTTGCCCAGGTGGGTCTCGAACCCGCGGGCTCACACAATACACTCACTTCGGCCTCCCAAAGTGCTGGGATTACAGGCTGAGCCACTGAGCCCAGCCGTGATTTTATTTTAGAAGAACTAAGTACCCACAAAGCTTCCTGATCTATGGTACTCAACATGTCACTTTAGAATTTTATTATAATTATTCAAGAATATAAAAAATATAAATTGGGGGGGCACATAACATCAGTAAGGGTACCCAAACTCTACCTATGTACCTAACCCTGAACTGTACCCCACATCTTTAAAATAAAAATATGTATATATAAGTTGATTTCTTAATGTACTGTCACTCAATGATCACATATGTCCAGATATAACAGTCGCACATGTTTGAAACGCTTTCATTTTGTTAAGTATGACTGAAGGAACAGACACAGAACAAAAGACTGCTCACCCAACATCACGGCATCAACTGCTCCTCCCGCACAGAATTCAATGAGGATCTGCAGGCAAGAGAAACGCGCAGGTCTAACCCAACGAGACTCGGTAGCTTTGCCGCCACCAGCAAAGGAGCGAAGTCGCTATCGAGTAATCCAAGTTATAGAAACAGTATTATTCTAAGCATGGAGATTTCCTCTGCCAAAAGAGTTGCAAATCTTAAATGACATACGTTCGAGAAGCACCAAGTAACCGTGTCATCTGTGTGCATTTGTGCTGGGACGTTGAGTGTCCCTGCCCCTCTAAAATCACCACTGAATTTTCACACAGCATGGTATTACACATCCATTTTGTCGCCACTGACTTTACTGCCCCCATTCTTAGAGTCATTACGATGACTTAAGTGATCAAATATTCATTACTTTAAACTTTATCAACAGGAAGACGCCCGAAAATATAAACTTCTTTTAGCTTAAAAAAAAAAAGAAAAAATATAAAAGCTTCAGGTCTGGCTGGGCGCAGTAGCTCAAGCCTGTAATCCCAGCACTTTGGAGGCCGAGGCAAGAGGATTGTCTGAGTCCACAGGTTCACGACCAGCCTGGGCAACATGGTGAGACCTCGTCTCTACGGTAATTAAAAAAATTAGCTGGGCGTGGTAGCACACGCCTGTGTTCTGGCTACTTGGAAGGCTGAGGCGGAAGGATCGCCAAACCCAGGGGACCGATGCTGGGGTGGCCGTGAGCATGCCGCTGCACTCGAGCCTGGGTCACAGAGTGAGAATGTGACTCAAAAAAAAAAAAAAAAGCTTCAGGTCCTAGTTCAATTATTACTTGTGCATGGACATCTACCTCAGCCTCCTTGGTAAAAAATATACTAACACCACGTACTTTCTCCTTCTTAACCTTCATCACGGTTGTCTTTTTATATTTACTATAGGTGTTTGATTAGTTAATTTTTATGTTTCCCACTAAACTGTCTCTTCATAGTTGTACAAATTCTTATTTTGCAATAATCCCAAGTAAAGATTTTATCTGCTTGCTTATTAAGTTGTCCAGAAGTTAATTTTCGTTATCATCTTCAGAAATGTTCTGTAGAGCCCCAAACAACTATTTTAGAAAACTCCAAACTAACAATAACGCTAAGTAATTTTTTAAATAACACGTTTTAACTAATTATGTGGACTTCCGCCTTTCTCCGTTGGTATCACAACACTTTATTTTCTACAGGTGGTGGTCAAGTACAAGTTGCTTTCAAATTCATCACACTGCTTGGAGAAGCATGCGGGAGGTGGAAAGTCACTCAGCCCACGGACAAGTAAATGGGCTCACCCAGGTGAACCGCCTTGTCCAACTTCCCATCTGGGTCAAAACACACAGAGCCTTGATGGCAGTCAGGCATTCCCGACACTACTTGCTTTTTTCTCAGACACTCTACTGCTCCCTTCAAGAAGGAAAACCGAGGCTCCATTTTAAAAGCGCTCTGGCACACACAGCAAGTGACTAGGCGCCGCAAAAAAACATCTGATAGTTATGTCTATTTGTGCCTAATATCTTCCTAAAGGTGAACAAAATGTAAACACATTGCCTCAGTCATTACATCATGCATTGAAGTTGAGCCTGAGATCATGCAAGATAAATATTTAACATTTCTAGTGTTTTTTTTTGTTTTTTGTTTTTTGTTTTTTTGAGTTGGAGTCTCACTCTGTCGCCCAGACTGGAGTGCAGTGGCCACTCCCGGCCATTGCAGCTTCGACCTGCTGGGCTCCAGTGATCCTTCCGCCTCAGCCTTCCCAGTAGCTGGAATTACAGGCATGCGCTACCATGCCCGGCTGATTTTTTGATTTATTGTAGAGATGAGGTGTCGCTGCCCCGGCAGGTCTCGAACCCATGGGCTCAGGCAATCCACTCACCTCAGCCTCCCAGAGGCGCAGGATTACAGGCTGAGCCACCGAACCCGGCCATTTCTAGTGTTTTACAACTTATAGTTTACATATATAAACTGTATACACAGATTATAGCTTATTGCTAATGTCTTGCAGTTTATAACAACACATAATTCACAAAAAGTTTAAGATAAAAATTACAAACAATTTCTAGGAAAACAAAGAAAACTTTTAAAAACTTTTAGAATGCTTAAATTTAAATTACAAACAAGAACATCTAATTTCTTATTGCAGAAAATTTAATATTCTTTTTATTTTTTTTTTTGAGTTGGCGTCTCACTCGGTCGCCCAGACTGGAGTGCAGCGGCCGCTCCCGGCCACCGCAGCCTCGACCTGCTGGGCTCCAGCGATCCTTCTGCCTCAGCCTTCCGAGTAGCCAGAATTACAGGCACGCGCTACCACGCCCGGCTGATTTTTTTATTTATTGTAGAGATGAGGTCTCGCTGCCCAGGCGGGTCTCGAACCCGCGGGTTCAGGCCATCCGCTCACCTCAGCCTCCCAAAGGCGCAGGATTATAGGCTGAGCCACCGAGCCCGGCTCGAAAATTTAATATTCTTAACCAAGTTTCTCCACCCGGATCCAGTGTCAAACACCCATGTTGAAACTGGTACAATCTGAAAAATAAACCTGAACATCTGCTGAAGTTGAGGGTAATTATGTTGTTATTCATCAGCAGATCAACTTTCATTCCAGTGAAATAAGTAACTGCAGAGAAGAGCTAAGCCATAAAATAGGCTTTCTCGACTCATAAACCTCTCGAGGAAGACTGTCTCACGTGGGCTACACTTACGATCAACAACACTTACCCAGAGATTGTTCTCGTAATAGAAGGCATCGAGAAGCTTGACTATATTGGGGTGATCACAGGATGCTAAGATGTCAATCTCAACCATGTAATCTTCCAGCTCTTCTTCAGATTTGGTGTCAATCACCTTTGCAGCAGCCAGAACATGGGTCTCTTTATTCTGGGCCTAAAAACGAAAGTATCAGCAATATAACACTTAAAATGCATACTTCTGAATTGATGACTTTAACAGTCTTTTAAGAGCAGTTTTAGGTTCACAGAAAAATGAGGGGCTAAGAACAGAAGGCTCCCTTACACCCTGACCTGACACAAGCACAAGCCCCGCCCACCATCAATACTCTGCACCCGCGCCACGCCTGCCACAACGGCGACCCTCCGTGGGCACATCATCATCGTACCGCCGGGCAAGGAAGGACGTTTCCACATATGTCCAAAGTCCAAAGTCCACATTAGGGTTCGTTCCTGATACTGAACATCCATGAGACTCAAAAACCTAGGACGCGTGCCCACAGTGATAGCATCACACAGAAGAACAGTCTCATGCCCTAAAAAATCTTGTGTTCCCCCTACTCACCTCTGCCTTCCCCCAAACCCTGGCAACCACTGACTTTTTTCAGATTAGAAAATATAATTAGCCGGGCTCGGTGGCTCAGCCTGTAATCCCGTGCTTTGGGAGGCCGAGGTGAGTGGACTGCATGAGCCCGTGGGCTCGAGACCCGTCTGGGCAACTTGGCGACACCTCGTCTCTACAATAAATTTTTTAAAAATTAGCCGGGCATGGTAGCGCACGCCTGTAGGTCCAGCTACTTGGAAGGCTGAGGCAGAAAGACCACCGGAGCCCAGCAGTCGAGGCTGCAGTGGCCGGGAGCAGCCACTGCATTCCAGTCTGGGTGACAGAGTGAGACTCCAACTCAAAAAAAAAAAAAGTCAATTAGGGAGAGAGAGAAGATTCACCTCCCCAAGACGGGGGAGGAGGCCAAAGCCAGGAAGCTCAACGAGCACACAGCCACACCAGAGTCCAGCAACACAGTGGCAACCACTGATCTTTTTGCACAAATGGCCAATGTGCACATGAACAGATGCTCAACATCACTAATCATTAGAGAAATACAGAGCAAAACCGTAAGTACCACCTCATACCCATTAGGAAGGCGACTATTTTCCTTTTAAATCAGAAAATAATAAGCACAGGCACAAACACGGAGAAACTGGAGCCCTTGTGCACAGCTGATGGGACCGTGAAAGGATACAGCCATGGAAAACAGTATGGCAGCTTCCTCAGAATCAGAAATAGATGACTCTACAATCCAGCAACTCCACTTATGGGTACATGCCTTCAAAAACTGAAAGCAGGGTCTCAGAGAGGGACTGGTACCCATGTTCACAGCAGCGTTATTCCCAACAGCTAGAACGTGGAAGCAGCCCAGGTGTCACTGACAGACCAAGGGATAAGCAGAATGCATGCATGTGTGCGTGTCATGGCATACAATCCAGCCTTGTATGGATGTTCCCACATATGCACCAATGTGCATGAACCCTAAGGGCATCATGATAAGAGAAGCAAGCCAACCCGAAAATGATAAACCCCGTGTGGCTTCGCCTAGATGAGGTCCTTGAGTAGCTGAAATGAGAGTCAGAAAGCAGAAGGAGCCGGGCTCGGTGGCTCAGCCTGTAATCCCGCGCCTTTGGGAGGCTGAGGTGAATGGATGGCCTGAGCCCGTGGGTTTGAGACCCGCCTGGGCAGCGAGACCTCATCTCTACAATAAATCAAAAAATCAGCCGGGCGTGGTAGCGCATGCCTGTAATTCCGGCTACTCGGAAGGCTGAGGCGGAAGGATCACCGGAGCCCAGCAGGCGAGGCTGTGGTGGCCGGGAGCGGCCACTGCACTCCAGTATGGGCGACCGAGTGAGACTCCAACTCAAAAAAAAAAAAAAGAAAGCAGAAGGATGGCTGCAAACGCTGGGGGAGAAATGGGGAGTTAGTGTTTAATGGGTAGAGAGCTTCTGCTTTACAAGACAAAAAGAGGCATGGAGATGAATGGTGGTAATGGCTGCACGACATTGTGAATGTGCTTAACACCTCCGCACTACACATTTAAAAACAGTGCCAGGCGCAGTGGCTTGTGCCTGCAATCCCAGCACCTTGGAAGGCTGAGGCAAGAGAATCACTTGAGCCCCGGAGTTCAAGACCAGCCTAGAGTAGCTGATCTTCTTGCCTCTATTTAAAAAAAAAAATGAGCCAGGCATGGTTGCACGCACCTGGAGTCCCACCTACTCTGAAGGCTGAGGCAGAAGGATCGCCTGAGCCTGAGGTTGAGGCTGCAATGAGTGGTAGTCATGCCACTGCACTCCGGCCTCAGTGACAGAGTGAGACCCTGACTCAAGTATATAAATAAATGAACAAATAAATAGTGAAGACAGTAAATTGCATGTGTATTTAACACAATAACAACAAACGGAAAAAGCTTGCAAAAATAAATTTGCACAACCATATGTTTTAAAAGTAAGCATTAATATTTGTTTATTTTGCTCTAATAATTCTTCTAGACATTTAACCCAAAATAACGCCACAGGGATATGCCATATGCATATGCACATCTGATATGTGATGTGGGCGTGGCCAAGCAGTAAGAAAAGAACAGTCTACCAGCTGGGCAACACAGTGGGATCCCACCTCTACATTTAAAAAAATGAAAAGCCGGGCTTGGTGGCTCAGCCTGTAATCCTGCGCCTTGGGAGGCCGAGGCAAGTAGACTGTCTAAGCCTACGGGTTCAAGACCAGCCCAGGCAACCTGGCGAGACCTCGTCTCTACAATAAATCAAAAATTAGCCAGGCATGGTGGCGTGCACCTATAGTTCCGCTTCTTGGAAAGTTGAGGCGCAAGGACCACCAGACCCCAGCAGGTCAACGCTGGAGGCCGTGAGCGTGCCACTGCACTCCAGCCTGGATGACAGAGTGAGTCTCCAACTCAAAAAAAAAAAAAAAGAAAAGAAATGAACAGTCTTTTCAGTAAAGGTGCTGGGAAAACTGGCTACCTACACAGAAAAAATAAAATTGGACTCTAACCACGTGCTACAAGCAGAATTCAACACCGCAAAACTAAGAGCACATAGCAGGACATCTTCACCACGTTGGGCAGGGAGGAACTTCTTGCAACAAAGGCATAGCCATGTAGAAGGAAGTGAACAGGCCTATATTAAAAGTTTAAAATGTCTATGCAGAAAAGGACAGAGAGAGAAATACAAGCCACAAAGCAAAACAAAATGTGAACATCACACACAACAGACAAAGGCAACTATCCACAATACACGGACTTCCACAAGTCAGTGAGAAAATGAGAGCCCAAAAGACGTTAACTAAGTACTTCGGAGAACAGGAACTCCAAATGGCTGATCAACACATGCAAAGGAGTTCAGCCTCATCTGGCCATCAGGGAAGTGTCACTCCACATCCCCAGGTCACAGGCCAGAAAAAAGGGCCGAGTGAAAGGCCTATCAAGGCGACTTAAAGATCCAAACCAGACAGAATGTGTCTTCTTCACCTTTGTTTACAAAATGCTGATGGAATACTGCTAAATAAACCACGTCACACTACTGTATCACTGATATGTTAAGAAACCACCACACAGACCTTCAACATTTTCAGTGGCTTTATACATTTCACACCAATGTGCCAACTAGAAATACAGCTATACTTATGCTCTGCAAGTAAAAACAAAACAAGGTATCTTGACTTCCAGGGTCTTTCCTTAAAATTGAGACACTGAAATAACAGCATACAAAGAGAAATGAAATTTATTAACTTTGCTCACACTGTCCAAGAAGGGAGGGGGAACTCAAACGCCTTCCCTTTCTAAAGAAAGCACGTGCATTAACTAATATTCCAGCACTGACGTACAGGAAGAGGCATGAGCTGGCAAACTGGAAAAGTTGGCATCTTAGAAAACAAATGATGCTCCAAGTGTACACTCAGCGGTGATGTCCTCACAGATGAAAAGCGGAAGGCTAACAAGAAACACACTTTCTTCTTAACCTTGAGACGAGATTACCCACCGAAGAGCTACTTCCGAATATGATTTACTTTCAGGGGAAAGAAAGTCATCCCTGCAATTCAGACTAGTGTCTTCCACCGACATTCCAAAAGAATCCCGGTGCTCATTTTAGCTTCAAAAGTGACAGACGCATACAATAAAGATGCAACACTGGACACAGTTACAGCAGCAGCACCTTATTACGGTTCAGCGAGACGCTGCTGGGACAAAGCAAGAGAGAGCGGCTGCTGTGGCTGAGCTAGGAAGGAGCCATGTGAACTTAAACAGGTTTACCAGAGGAACCCAGGACACAACTACCTGTCATTTATCTATACTCCAAACCAGCACAGAGACAAGTCTCAGTCCAAAACAGAAGACCGAGAAAGAAGGCTTAGCCTTCGGCCAAATAGTTTAAAAGTTGGAAATTCTGCCAGAAGACATATTATAAAATAATTCACTGAAGTTGCTAGCATTTCCAAAGTCAAATTATTTAAAATTATTCAGAAAAGATTAATCAACATAACTAGACCAGTGGAAGAAACCAGGAGTATAACTAATTAAAAAAAGAAGCAGCCCTCGTGAGAACAGAACAAAAAGAGAAACAGGAAATAAAGACTGAATGAATGTACAGACGGACAATGTGTGATAAAGACAGAGAGAACACGAGCAACTGTAGACTCCAGGTAGCCGATATGTGCACATTCACCACACGAAGCGGATACAGAGAACAAGAACCATTGTGGAATCTAGGCAGCTGATATGTGCGTGTTCACTACATAACTCCTTCAACCTTTTTATAGGACTGAATCCTTTAAAGTTTCAGTAAATGTTGGGGAAAATGAACAATAAAAGAATTCATTAAGGTTACGATGTTTCAGAACGAACATTAATTACGAGCTCTCCTACAACAGACAATAACTGCAAGACATAAGGGGAGAAATACTTTATTCAAAGTTATAAGTGAAGGATAAACTATGAAGTTAAAAATTTAAGTCAAGATAACGCAAAATTTATACAGGCAAATATTAGAACTTTGAGAGATGATAGTTTTTACTAAGGTTTGGGAACAAATAAAAGTAGTATTAGTTTAAACTGTTGTAAAACCTAGAAGTCTTTCATTTATTTTCAAGCTTAGATTTTATTTTAAAATTTTCTAATTTTTAAAAAACCTCTAGGGGTCAAGAAAAAGAACTAAATAAATGAAAAGCAATCTACACAATGGAAAAAGGACCTCAGGTCCTACAAATCATCAAGGAAAAGACAAGCAATCCTATTTTTATAACAGGAAAGAGAACAACACAGATGAGCCTTGCAAACAGCACACCCGGCCAGAGGTGCACTCAACTTAGAGGCCAATCTTCCTACCCAGCAGACATCCGGCAATGTTTGGAGGCATTTGAGGTTGTCACAACAGAGAAGGTGCTGCTGGCATCTCGCGGGCAGAGGCCAAGGATGCTGTCCAAGGAAGAGTGCCCAGGACAGCCTCTACAAAAAAGCTCCCAGTCCAAAACGGCCATCGTGCCAAGACTGAGAACTCTGTGCTACGTGCAAAAAGCCGCACATGCTAGAATATGTACCACATGTTTCCACCTGTAAGAAACTTCCAGAAAAATGCCAGGCACGGTGGCTCATGCCTGAAATTCCAGCACTTCGGGAGGTGGAGGCGACTGCCTGAGCCCAGGGGTTCAAGACCAGCCTGGGCTAGTTGGTGAGACCTCGTCTCTCCGACAAACCAAAAAAAGACAAAAGAAAGAAATTTGTAGGAAAGGAAAAACTATAGAGTCAGAAAGTTGGTTGGGCGTCTTAGGCTGAGTAGGGGAACAGGGCCTGACTGCCAGATGGGCACAAGGGAACCGTGCCCAGGGGAAAGCGGGCACTGTAAGTCGGACGTGGCGACTGGTTCCAAAACATCCATGTACTAAACTCACAAATCTGCACACTAAAAACAAGTGAATTTTGTGGTATACAAAATACACCTCAAGAAAATAATTTATTAAGTGGGCACATGACTGTGAATTCCACAAAAAGTGATATCCAAATATTGAATAAGCACATAAAAAGGCACTCAAGCTTTATTAGTCATTAGGACAACGTAAATAAAGCCATTCACACTCAATAGCATGGCTAATGTAAAACATTAAATACAGTATTAACAATGATATCAAGGGTCAGGGAGGATATGAGTAACTGGGAACACTCCCAAATCCTAGTGTAAATTGGTACAACCACTTTGGATAGGCAATATCTTCTAAAGCTGAAAATACATATAACCATGACCTAGAAAATCTATTTCCAGCACATATCGAACACAAGTTAATACACATGTGCACCAAAATGTACCAGAATATCCATGAATCTTATTCAGAATATACAAAAGGTGAAAACAACCCCAGTACTACAGAATGAACAAACCATAGTATTTCACAAAACACAGTACCACAGAACAAAGAAAAAGAGCAAAGGATCACTACACGCAACCACACGGACGAATCCCAGTTCAACGCCCAAGTCCTGTGAAATCTCAACACTTAAGAAAGAGGAAGAAGCCGGGCTCGGTGGCTCAGCCTGTAATCCCGCGCCTTTGGGAGGCTGAGGTGAGTGGATTGCCTGAGCCCGCGGGTTCGAGATCCACCTGGGCAGTGAGACTTCATCTCTACAATAAATCAAAAAATCAGCCGGGCGTGGTAGCGCATACCTGTAATTCCGGCTACTCAGAAGGCTGAGGTGGATCGCTGGAGCCCAGTAGGGCGAGGCTGCGGTGGCCAGAAGCGGCCACTGCACTCCAGTCTGGGCGACAGAGTGAGATTCCAACTCAAAAAAAAAAAAAAAAAAAGCAAGAGGAAGAGCAGCAAAGGTGTCTGAGAAATAGACAGAGGCAGAAGAAAAACCAAGAATACGGTGACCTAGAAGGCAAAAGATGACCTTGTTCAAGGAAACAGTCAAGTGATTCAAAGAGATCAAGTAGGATACCAAGTTTCCACTGAATGTGGAGACACAGACTCCTAGGACTATGGCAAGAGCTGCTAGTGGGGAGTGGGGACTGTCAAATAAGTAATTCAAGAAAATGTCACAGACCTGAAGGACATGATTCTTTGGACTGAAAGGACTAACCAAGAGCCCAGCAAAATAATGGAGGTAAAAAAAAGAATGAATCAAAGTACATCACCATGAACAGGGATAAAAAGAAAATCTGGCTGGGCTCGGTGGCTCAGTCTGTCATCCCAGCACTTTGGGAGGCCAAGGCAAGTGGATTGCCTGAGCCTGTGGGTTCAAGACTCGCCCAGACAACTTGGCGAGACCTCATCTCTACAACAAATCAAAAATTAGCTGGGCGTGGTAGCGCACACCTGTAGTACTGGCTACTTGGAAGGCTGGGACAGAAGGATCGTCGGAGCCCAGTGGGTCGACACTTGGGAGGCCGTGAGTGTGCCACTGCACTCCAGCCTAGGCAACCAAGTGAGGCTCCAACTCACAAAAAAAAAAAGATAAGAAAATCCTAAAAGCAATTAGAGAAAAGTTCACAAAAGATCCAGGAAACAAAATGGCATCAGACTTTTTTTTTTTGAGTCGGAGTCTCACTCTGTCACCCAGACTGGAGTACAGTGGCCGCTCCCAACCACCACAGTCTCGACCTGTTGGGCTCCAGTGATCCTTCTGCCTCAGCCTTCCAAGTAGCTGGAACTACAGGCGCGCGCTACCAGGCCCGGCTAATTTTTGATTTATTGTAGAGATGAGGTCTCACCAAGTTGCCCAGGCGGGTCTCGATCCCGCAGGCTCAGGCAAACCACTCACCTCAGCCTCCCAAAGACCTGGGATTACAGGCTGAGCCACAGAGCCCGGCTGGCATCAGGCTTTCAACAGCAACATCTGAAACCAAAAAAACAATGAACAGAATAAAGTCTTTAAAAATCCCAACAACTCTAAATCTTAAAAATTCTAAGAAACACTTATTCTTGAACTAGAATTCTATACATCAAGTATGACATTCTAATAAAGACAAAGACAGATAAGATCTTAAAAAATACATTTTCCATAAATTCTTTCCCAGAAGGTAACCAAAAGTTTTACACAACAAAAACAAGAAGGAAATTCTAACAAGAAACACAAAGTATTTAAGACACCCTTGAAGCAGTCTGCATTCCCAAGACTTCTAGGGGAAAAAAAACGAAGCCCATTAGACTGCTAAAAAAAACACTTGAACAGAGATAAAACATACGCATAGACGGGAAGACGTGATATCGTAGAGCAGTTAATTATTCCAAAGTTGATTTATAAATGCAACAAAAATCTCTCCAAAAAAAAAAACGCAGTAGCCGGGCTCGGTGGCTCAGCCTGTAATCCCGCGCCTTGGGGAGGCTGGGGTGAGTGGATTGCCTGAGCCCGCGGGTTCGAGACCCGCCTGGGCAGCGAGACCTCATCTCTACAATAAATCAAAAAATCAGTCGGGCATGGTAGCGCATGCCTGTAATTCCGGCTACTTGGAAGGCTGAGGCGGAAGGATCACTGGAGCCCAGCAGGTCAAGGCTGCGGTGGCCAGGAGCGGCCACTGCACTCCAGTCTTGGCGACAGAGTGAGACTCCAACTCAACAACAAAAAAAAAACCACAGTGGGCTCTCTTTATGGAACTCAACCAAGCTAACTCTAAAATGTACACAAAAGTCCTACAGGCCAAGAATATACTAGAGAAAGAACAAGGGGAACTCCTGCTCCAGTAGAAGCCTGTTTTAATGTCTTCCTAACTAAGACAGTGGAACACGGACACAGGAATAGACAAACACATCGACGGAGAGAATAGAGACTGCAGAAACAGACACATGTCGTATGGACAGACAGCACCACAGAGCAGTGGGAAAATGCTTCCCCCCCAAGGAAACAGTTCTGAGACCACTGGATATCCACATGGGGGGAAAAAACTGAACCCCTACCACCCCACTTTAAAAAATCTATCCTAGGAGGACTACAGACCCAGTTGTTAAAGAAAGGCAAAATCATAAAGCTTATCAAATACAGGAGACCATCTTCATGATCACAGGTTAGGAAAGAATGTCTTAAACACAACACAAAAGGCATTCACTGTACACACTCTACAGATAAGTCATCAACAGAAAATGAATAGGAGACCTGAACACAAAAGAAACCCAAATTACCAATAAACATGTGAAATAATTACTTACTAGTAATCTGAGAAAGGTGAATTAAAATCGCTTTGAAAAATACAACAAGCCAGGCACGGTGGCTCAGCCTGTAATCCCGCACCCTTGGGAGGCTGAGGTGAGTGGATTGCCTGAGC
>NW_007074555.1:93828-95063 GCF_000164805.1 Carlito syrichta | reverse complement strand
CAGGTCGAGGCTGCGGTGGCCGGAAGTGGCCACTGCACTCCAGTCTGGGCGACAGAGTGAGACTCCAACTCAAAAAAAAAATATATATATATATATAACACACCTTCAGATTGTCACAACTTAAAAACTCTGATGACATAAAATGTTGCCAAAGATGCAGAACAAGGAAATTCTCATGCCCTGCGGGTGGGGATGTGGGTCTGGCATCAACTGGTGAAAGCAAAGACACAATACCCTATAACCTAGGGTCCAGTCTTGGATTAACTCTTAGCAAAACTCATGCATATGTGCACACAAACTGGAAACAACTAGTACATCCATTGAAAGTCTAATTTTTTTGGCCAGGCGTGGTGGCTCAACCTGTCATCCCAGCACTTTGGGAGGCCAAGGCGAGAGGACTGCCTGAGCCCATGGGTTCAAAACCAGCCTGGGCAACTTGGCAAGATCTCGTCTCTACAACAAATCAAAAGCCAGGTGTGGTGGCGCGTGCCTGTAGCTACTTGGAAGGCTGAAGGGGGATCACTTTAGCCCAGCAGGTCAAGGCTGTGAGCGTGCTACTGCACTCCAGCCTGGATGACAGAGACTCCAGCCTGGACGACAGAGTGAGACTCCGACTCAAAAAATAAAAAAGTACAGTTTTTAAAACAAGTGCTATAAAATCATATAACAAAACACTATGCCAAAATGAAAATGAGTTGCTGCAGCTCTAGGTGATAACAAAGTTTGGCCTCCCAAACATAAGGCCGATTTTGAAAGAGACAAGACGTAAGAGAACATACTCAGTATGATTCCACTCATATAGAGTGCAAGTGCATACAAAACTAAATTTACAGTGTGTAGGGATGCAAACCTAGATGGCAAACCACAAAGTAAAGCAAAAAAATGAGAAACTGAAAGACAGGATAGTGGTTTCCTTTGGGAGAGAAAAGGGGTCAGATACAGAAAGGAGGGATTTGGGGTTTTGGCAGAATTCCTCGATCCTGATGGTTGTAAAAATTCACTTTATTATTTGCATATTTGTATATATGTTTCTGTACTTTTCGATACAAATGTATATTTCACTATTTTTCAAAAATACACACACCCGTAAGTTGCCATAAAAGAGGCTCTTTCACGCAGCACACAGCCAGGAGTTCGGCTTTAACTGGTTTCACAGATAAAACAGCTTTCTAGAAATGAAATTCAATTCGTTATTTTATGGCACATCTTTTCTTTTTTTTTTTTTTTGAGTTGGA
>NW_007074555.1:91575-93689 GCF_000164805.1 Carlito syrichta | reverse complement strand
CCGGGAGTGGCCACTACACTCCAGTCTGGGTGACAGAATGAGACTCCAACTCAAAAAAAATAATAATAAAATAAATAAATAAATAACAGAAATCCAGAGATTAAAAGTAGTGAAGTGGGTGGGTGTGGTGGCTGAGGCGGAAGGACTACTTGAGCCCAGGAGTTTGAGACCAGCCCAGGAAACATGGTGAAAACACATCTCTATAAAAAATAGAAAAATTAGCCAGGCACAGTAGCACGCGCTTGTAGTTCCAGGTACTTGGGAGGTTGAGGTGGGAGGATTGCTTGACCCAGGAGTCTGAGGCCAAGGTAAGCCTGATGGTGCCACTGCCCTACGGCTTGGGTGACAGAGTGAGGCCCCGCCTCAAAAATAAACAAATAGTGAGGGCCATTACATAATCTTCACACATATATCAAATTATGCTACTTTAAAGAGAAAATAAAGTGAAAGCTGTAAAGCTTTCCCGAGTAAGGAAGTACGCTGTTGGAACCGCACAGTGCTGGACTCGGTGGAAGGAAGACACTGCGCGATGTGACAATGACTCAAACAAAGTACAGCACGTGGGCGGGGCATCCCAGATCCAAAATCCGAAATGTGAACCTTCTTGACAGCCAGCATAATGATCAGAGGAAATACTCACTGGAGCATTTCGGGTTTCAGATTTTCAGGTGCTCAGTCAGCAAAGAGAACGCCAGAAAATCAACAAAATTCCAAAACACTTCTGGCCCCAAGCACTTGGGATAAGGAATACTCAACCTGTGATTACAATTCAATCTTTGCCACAGTTACCAATTTCCACAAGCAAAGGACAGCCAGAATCAAGACTATAAGCAGTATTCTATTCTACTACATACGTTAGGGTTTTGTGGCTACTTCCCCCAAGGAGAAGGAAGCCTATACATTCTCAATTTCCAGGAAATCTTGAAAAACAAAACTCCAAGAGAAAAAAGGCCAAAAAAGGGTAAAAAGGTAAGTTTTAATTTCAAATAAAAAACTCTCAAACCGTATTCACTAGAAGCACAGAGAAACGGGAAAGAAAGGATGTAAGCAACCCATGCTCTTCAAATTCCATGCTGAAACACAGCCCTCGGACCACAGAAATTATGATCCTTGTCACAATCGAGCAGCGTTCAACTAACTCCATGGAGAAAGTCTCTTATTCTTCAGAACATTTTCAATTCACGTCTCACTGCTGGAAGACCATGACACTCTTCAGAAGGTTCAGGAGAGGAGGAGGCAGGGCTTCGGGCTGCCAGTCCACTGCCCGGCCACTGGAAGCCAAGAGGAGGCTCCGTCTTGAGCTTCCTTTCCTGTCCCACCCAGTCGGCTTCTAAGTGCTCCCAGAGTGACAGCAGCACACTCACACTCACTGAGCCCTCCCTAGGTCTGTCCTAAATCCCCACGCCCGAGCAAGCCTCACGGCTGAGAACAGCGGCCCACACGTGCCCGGGGTCCCGTGCTGCGGCCCCAGAGCCAGTGCTCTCGATACTGAGCCATTTGCATTCACTAAAACAACACATTTATGCCATGAAAACGCCCGTCATCACCTACTACCTCCTAACTACAAGAGTCCGGGTGTCTCGAGGATTCATTTCTGCCGTTCCTGGTTAACTGCATACTCGTAGAACTTTAATAGGTGAAAGCATCTCACCATACTTGTGAGGAAACCCAAGATTCCACAGCTAGGAAAACAGAGGGCCAGAGAAGTTGGGTGTGTTACCCGAGACCCAAAGCTGGTGCGTGACAGCCAGCACCGCAGCACAGCTTGACTCCCAGGTGCCAGCTTCCCGCCACACACCTCACACGGCCCTTACTGAAACCCGCACTCCACCCGCCACGCAAATAAGGATGTTTATGTTGCGGCGTTCACAGCACACGATGGCTTCAACAGCACTCACATGTAGAGATTGAATTCTTTCATTTCCACAAACAGCCGCGCTCTGTGCCCAGGCAATGGATTAGCCTGAACGTGTGTCCCAACCTTGGCCCCTAACTTGATCACAGCAACGTACACGGCAGCTACAGTACGTGGACAGCGTGTGTTGAAAGAACCCAGGGGAGCCGGGCTCGGTGGCTCAGCCTGTAATCCCAGCACTTTGGGAGGCCGAGGGGAG
>NW_007074555.1:90518-91555 GCF_000164805.1 Carlito syrichta | reverse complement strand
CTACAATAAATAAAAAAATCAGCCAGGCATGGTAGCACATGCCTGTAATTCCAGCTACTCAGAAGGCTGAGGCGGAAGGATCGCCGGAGCCCAGCAACTGCAAGGCTGCGGTGGCCGAGAGCGGCCACTGCACTCCAGTCTGGGCAACAGAGTGAGACTCCAACTCAAAAAAAAAAGAAAGAACCCAGGGGAGTGGACAGCGCAGCCTGGATCGAGAGCGGGGCCTCGAGGCAGGGCAAAGGCAGGCGAGCAACGGCGCTCGGGGCGCCCGGACAGCAGGAAAAGCGCCAACGTCCGTTCGTTCCCACCAGCGGGCGTCAAAGTAAAAACAAGACCAGGCACGGGATGAGAAGACCGGCGTTGAGTCCGGGAACAAGGTCGAGCTCCAGCGTCCTCGCCTGTGAAGTGCGGCCCTACCACTGGCCGGCCTGCCTGCCTCACAGGACTTTTGTGGGGCCAGGTTACCAAAGCACTCAAACATGGCAAAGCCCTGTATGCATGTCAGTTACTTATTTACATTTTCACTTCCAGGCAACCCCGGGGTCCTTCCCCTTAACTGCGCCTCATAAAAACCTCACCCTTCAGGATGAAAATATTCCAGTGACATCATTCCTGTGTTCCGTAGGAGACAGTCAATAGTTAACACCAATGCCTTCAGGTTGAACCACCAAACCTCTTTTTGCTAAAATAAATACAGATGTGTGTGTATGTTTTGCTTCTTGAGCTGATAATGACTTCTAGCCAGTGCTTATTAAAATTGCATTTTTCTTTCTGAGTTGGAGCCTCACTCTGTCGCCCAGGCAGAGTGCAGTGGCACACTCGTTGCCACCCCAGCTTCGACCTGCTGTGCTCCATTGTTCCTTCCACCTCAGCCTTCCAAACAGCCAGAACTACAGGTGAGCACTACCACACCTGGCTAATTTTTGTGATTTATTGTGGAGATGTGGCCTCGCCAAGTTGCCAGGGCTAGTCTCGAGCCTGCGGGCTCAGGCAATCCACTCACCTCGGCCTCCCAAAGTGCTGGGATGACAGGCTGA
>NW_007074555.1:88837-90437 GCF_000164805.1 Carlito syrichta | reverse complement strand
GAGACTCCAACTCAAAAAAAAAAAAAAGAAACTAGTACCACATGTGGGTTTTCTTCTGGAAATTTTCTATCCGAAATTCCATCCCATTTCACAGGATGCTATCAAGCAACCAACTCAAGAGGAAACTGCAAGTTGACACCACTTCGCTCTGACCCAGAGACTAGGCCCTAGAGCCCTGGGAGAAGCCGAGTACAAGCATGCCCGCGGACACAGCCGGGGGACGAGCTTTAATCACAGAAAGGGCTGTGAGTCTCTGACTGTGAAACACTTGAGACCAGGCCAGACCCTCCCCTAGTTAAAGAACGTGCTTGTTTCCTTTGAAGTTGGACGAGGAGACTGGACGCCTGCCTCCCTCTAGCATCGCTCTCTCAACGACACCTGGGGCCACTGTGACCCGGTATGCCCTGCTTCACCAAGCCCCTGCCATGGCAGTCAGAAGAGGGCGGGCCCTGGGACAGACAGGCGCGGGATGACCCGCATAACCTGTCCTCTGGGCACCCGCTACACAAAGCACGCTCCAGAGCTCCCGTCCTGTGCACCTCCCCGACACCCACTCGCCTTCCCGAGATCCCCTACCCCTCTGAGATCCCTTCACCTCCCCAAGACCCCCTATGCTGTACACCTCCCCGAGATCCCCTCACCTTTCCCAAGACCCCGATACCACCGATACCCCCTCACCGGTCCCGAGACCCCCTTTCCCCCGAGACCTCCTACACAGTGCACCCTCCCGAAACCCCCTTGCCTCTCTGAGACCTCCGCGTCTATCCCAAGAACTCCTCACCTATTCTGAGACCTCTCGCCTCCCTGAGACCCCCCCCTTACCTACCCTGAGATTCCTCGCCTCCCCACCAAGACCCCCTACGTCATATACCTCCCCAAGAGTCCCTCACATCCCAAGACCCCTCACCTCCCTGAGACCCCCTAGCCTCTCCAGGGACTCCCCTTCCCCCCCAGGACCCCACCACCTCCCCAAGACCCTCACCTCCCCGAGACTCCCTCACGTCCCAAGGCCCCTCGCCTCCCCAGAAGCCCCTCGCCTCCCCAAGACCTCTCACCGCCCCGACACTCCCCATACCATGCACTTCCCCAAGCCCCCTCACCTTCTAAGCCCCCCTACCCTGTGCACCTCCCTGAGACCCCCCGCCTTCCTGAGACCCCCTACGCCGTGCACCTTCCCAAGATCCCTGCCCACCTTCCCGAAACTCACTCCCCTCCCGGAGACGGCCCCACCTCCCCAAGACCCCCTGCCTTCCCGAGACGCCCTGCTCTGTACACCTTTACGAGACCTCCTCATCCCCGAGGGACGCCCTGCGTCGGGCCCCTCCCTCACCTATCCGGACACCCTTTGCCTCCCCAAGGTCCCCGCACATCCTGAGAGCCGCCCACCTCCGAGACCTCCTCGCCTCCCCGACACCCCCTCACCCATGCCAGCACGCTTGCCTCCCGAGTGCCCCCACACCGTGCAGGTCCTCGGGACCCCCTTGCCTCTCCTGGGACCCCCTGGCCTCCCGAGTCCCCCCTCACCGCTGCGAGAGCCCCGCCTGCCGGAGATCCGGACCTCGGCGCCCCCGCAAGATCCCTCACCTTCCTGACAGCCTCG
>NW_007074555.1:76685-87456 GCF_000164805.1 Carlito syrichta | reverse complement strand
CGGAGGGGCGGATGAGGAATGCGTGGACGGACGGGTGGCGGACGGGCGACGGGTGGGGTGGCCAGATGGCGGGCCGCCGGGCGGAGGCGTCTGGGACAGAGGCGGCGCTGCCCTTGAGGTCAGGCCCACAGCCGCTGCTCCCTCGTCTCCAGATCGGCAGAACTGTCGCCGTGAGAGGCTTAAGACCTGGTTCCTCGAGACCCGTCTTGGTCCCCACTCGGCCGTCCGTGTTTAAAGCGAGCCTTTCTGTGCTTCGACAAATTTATGCTCTCGTGAAACAACACTGTAATTAACCTGTGTTGAACCGGCATCATTACGGAGAAAGTGAAGAAATGCACAGAGACTAAATACGAAGTGCTACAGCTCTGCCATCCAGACATCACCCTTGGTAAGATTTTATGATGTTTCCAAACAGGGCGCTTTGGCAGTGTATTAACTTTTCTTTCCCATGGGCGAGCTTATACCCATGTAAAGGTTTGCGTCCTGCAGTTTTCATATTTCAGTACGATTAGTGCGTGTTCTCGTTGTAATGTTTCTGTCTTAAATAAAATATGGATAAATGTCTTTGAACACAAATCTTTTCCACATACGCGATTATTTCCTCAGGATAAATTACCAGAAGCAGATTTTGGTCCATGAGTGTATGTTTCCTTTTATTGTTCTTTTCAAAATAGAAAAGTATGTACTGTTTTCTCAAATTGAAATATCATATATTCTTGTTGTAAATAATTCAAATAATACAGAAATTATAAACCAGGAAACTGTCTGTATTTCTTCCCTCCCCCACCAAGTCCCCCCTAACCTAACCACTATTACAGGTTAGGCCTGTGGTGAGGAATATGTTTATTACCACAGGTTAGGCCTGTGATAGACGGACTCTTATCTCCAGACTCATCAAGTTGTAGACCTTAGATATGAACAGCCTTTTGTCAATCATGCTTCAATAAAGTGGTTTTTAAAGTCACTAGCAAAGCAGAAATACAGTTCAGACACCATTTAGAAATAGAAATAGTCTCATTTGTTTCATATATTATGGGAAAAAAACCTAGGCACATGAGGAAATTTGAGGGGGGTAATAAAAAAAGCTGTGTTACTGGATTATGATGGCGATTGTACACTTACAATGGGTGTTCTGTATGGTATGTAAGGTATACCTCAATAAAGCTGGTTTTTTAAAAGTAGGAATATAGAAATGTATTTTCTAGGCATCTTTTTATAAATACAAAAATGGCATCATCCAGTACAGAACATTGACATCTTTTCATGCCAGCACAAATCGAGCTAACACTTTTTAATAGCTGCATAAAGTTCATAACTTAGAATCATAACCATAATGTATTTAAGCACTTCTCTACTGACAGGCATTTAGGTAGTTTCCAACTTTTGTCATATAAACACCACAGTGAGCATGCGTGTGAAGTATCTTTGTGCATTATCTGTCTGATTATATTTCCTTAAGACAATTCAAGAAGTGGAAGGGAGGAGTCAAAGGCGATACTCTTTTTTTACTCTGTATTGCCAAATGGCCCTTTCGAAAGGTGGTTCACACCAGCTAATACGCCCATCAACAATGCATGAGTGTCCGTTTCACCCTGCCCTCAGTCGCACCAAGGTCTGACCCATCTTCTCCATCCTTGCCAAGCCGATAGCCCCAATCAACCTCTCGTTTTAATTCAGCATTCGCTGATTACTAATGATGTGACACCTTCTCGTGTGTTTATTGGCCACTTTTAGTTTATGGATCGCCTCGTCATGTCCATGAGTCCTGTCGAGTCATGTTTTTAGTATCCTGTAAACGATGTGCTCGAGTCTGATATACTTTGGTAAAATAATCATGGAGTTAATTATCACTTACACATTTTCATCATGAAGGTACAGCCACAGGAATTATTTAATAATACTGTCTGGATGTCATTTAGACAGACCCAGGTTTTCCCAGTAAAGACTGTGGTGTCTAGAAGTTTGCGTTATCTATGAATCATAGTTTGGCTTCCCGGAATTTTTAGACCTTTGAAAATAACGCTTAACCAGTAACCACAGATTCATCAAAGGCACAGTTTTTAGGCCCCACTCACCTTAAAAATAGTTGAAGACATTGTCACTAAACAACTTGGTGAGGGGATGCTACCTTCACAGCTTACCTAATAAATAATCTTCTCTGATGATTAAAGAAATATCATTAAAAATTAGAAATTTGGCCAGGCACAGTGGCTCATGCCTGTAATCCCAGCACTTTGGGAGACCGAGGCTTGCTTGAGCCCAGGAGTTCGAGACCAGCGCGGACAACATAGTGAGACCTGTGTGTGAGAATTTGTATGTATGAAGGGGTGCGTTTGTATGTATGTGTACAGGTGTGTATGTATGTGTGTATGCATGAGTGTACAGGAGTGTGTGTATGAGTGTGCATATATGTATTGTGTGAACCTGTGTGTACGTGTAAAAGAGAGAGAGAGAGTGTGTGTGTGTGTGTGTGTGTGTGTGTGAGAGCCAGAGGTGTATATGGGTGTACATGCATGTGTATGATTATATGTGAATACATATGCGAATGTGCATGTATGTGAGCATATAGAAGTGTGTATGAGTGCATGTATTTATTGTGTGAGACTGTGCATGTGTGTGGGAGGGGTGTGCATGTGAGCCCGTGTACATCTGTGTATGTGCGTGAAGGTGTGTGTATGGGTGAACATACAGGAGTGTGTGTGTGCATGTATGTATGATGTGAACCTGTGTGCCTGTGTGTGGGTGTGTTTGCATGTGAGCCCGTGCTTGTGTGTGAGACTGTGGACCGGTCTCCCTCGAGCCTAAAGGCGCCACCAGGCCAGGGCTGTGCCAGGCTCATCCTCATTCCTTGCATCTAGGCAGCACCTTCCCTCCCACAAACGGTTGTTGAAGGAATGGGTGGGAACAGAAGCCTTTCTGCCCAGGAAGAAGCTGCGTGCCAGGGCCTTTCCCCTCCCTCACTTCTGTCAGGAAGCACGCGTGCCAGGGCGCACCCCACGGGCTCCACAGAGGCCGGACGGAGCCGGCACGTCCTTCGGGCATGAATGCATCTTCTACCCTGATGGAGCTGCATTTTGAGAAAGGATTCTTCATGTATTTTAGGAAAGTGACCTGCAATTATGACCATTATTCTCCTGAAATAGAACTGTGAGTCACTCAGGAAATACCAAATTGGATTTTTGGTCATTTTTCTCCTATTTTAAAGTCCCCCAAAAGCAAACAAATTACCTGCTGTAAATTCTTTTGGTTTCAAAAAAGGAACCTAAGCATACCCTCCCTTCTGACTCACCTCCTCTCTCTCTGCATCACAAAGAACTGTCAGGCACACTCCCACTTCTCATCCCTGGCGACTTTGGCTGCAATGACTCACAAGCCCTTGGCAATGTAATGACGAGGCTTCACACTGGAAACGTTGGGAAATTAGAAAATCAAACTTCACAGACATATTTCCTTTAAGAGTGGCATGCAAATTCCCAGTATGGAAGCCATGGCATCTTTCAGACATCAAGCACTGAACGGTCCGTCCCACGCTGAACAGGGAGCTGCGTCTGACGCCATCCCTCTGGGGGCATTGCCCCGTTTTTATGTATTGTACCTGTTCTATCTTTGTTTCTCAAGACGCGTGTCGGAAGCGACGGTTTGGGTCCTTGGTTCACAGTGTTTGTCCTGTCATGAGTGCCGTGTTCCTGGGCAAGTCTCTAACTCCTCTGCCCTTCGCAGCTTACGCAGAAAGGTCACCTTTTCTTTTTTAGAGTCGGAGTCTCGTTCTGTCGCCCAGGCTGGAGTGCAGTGGCTGCTCCCGGCCACCACAGCCTCCACCTGCTGGCTCTGGCAATCCTTCTGCCTCAGTCTTCCAAGTAGCTGGAACTACAGGCACACATTACCACCCCTGGCTAATTCATTTAATGTATTTATTGTAGAGACAAGGTCTTGCCAGTTTGCCCAGGTTGGTCTCAAGCGCGTGGACTCAGGCCATCCTCTCGCCTCGGCCTCCCAAAGTGCTGGGATGACACCTACCACTTTGAGCCACCACGCCTGGACAAAACTGTTACTTTTGACAAAGTTGTCTTCAGGCGGATCAAACAACTCAGAATGACCCAGAAAATCAGGTGATTCCCAAGGAAAGAGGTTCGTAGTCGCTCACTTCACCAGAATGGCCACATGCTAAGAACCCTCGCAATTTTGAGATTGTTTTCACTGTGGCCCAACTTGGCTGCCTTATACACAGTAGTATGGTGATCGTGTCTATTTTTCTGACATGATGGAGACTGGAGAGTTAATAAACCAGGAATTTCAAAAACAAGGACACACAGTGTCCGTCGAAATCTACAGAGAACCCTGTTGAACCAAGCCCTGTTCTTGGGGCAACCCTCAAGAACTTTGCCTGCTGAGGTGGGAAAGGCTTGCCACACAAGACATTTCCCAAGTGACATCAGTGACCATCTTACAAAAGCAAGGTCCAGCTTCTGCTGTAAAGAAATCACCACAAGCCGGGTTCCGTGGCTCAGCCTGTCATCCCGCGCCTTTAGGAGGCTGAGGTGAGTGAATTGCCTGAGCCCGCGGGTTCGAGACCCGCCTGGGCAGCGAGACCTCATCTCTGCAATAAATCAAAAAATCAGCCGGCCGTGGTAGCGCATGCCTGTAATTCCGGCTACTGGGAAGGCTGAGGCAGAAGAATCGCTGGAGCCCAGCAGGTCGAGGCTGTGGTGGCCGGGAGCGGCCGTTGCACTCCAGTCTGGGCGACAGAGTGAGACTCCAACTCAAAAAAAAAGAAATCGCCACCCGCGGCCTCCTCCTGTGTGCGTGGCTCCTTCCCTCTTCTGATCTTCCAGGACCGGGCACTGCTCCTCGGCTTGGAGTGAGAACATCTTACTGTGCGTTCCTGCTTTGTAAAGCTGCCACGACAATCACAAACCACACTCTGAGGCTTACTTCCTTCAGTTCTCAGCGCAGTCAGGAGATGTCGCCTGTCAGTCTGGGAGGTCCCAAAATCTCCTGTGGCTCGCGTTTAGGGTCGGGACAGAAGGGGTTAGACAGACTGGATCCTGCAAGCAGCCAGTGCATTTCTGTGTTTTAGAGCAAGGCCAGCATCGTGAAGTGTCACTTCTAACAAACATGAACCGGATGATTGGTGATGGCGGACTCCCCTGATTAAAAAGTATGCATTTCAGCTGGGCACAGTGGCGCAAGCCAGTCATCCCAGCACTTTGGGAGGCTGAGGTAAGAGGATGGCCTGAGCCCAGGGATTCGAGACCAGTCTGGGCGAATTGGCCAGACCTCGTCTCTACAAATGAATGAGCAGTGCCTGGTAGTGGGTGCCGGTAGTTCCGGCTACTTGGGAGGCTGAGGCGGAAGGATCGCCGGAGCCCAGCAGGTCGAGGCTGCGGTGGCCGGGAGCAGCCACTGCACTCCAGTCTGGGTGACAGAGTAAGACTCCAACTCAAAAACAAACAAACAAACAAAAAAGAACATGTGCTGTTCACTTAAGCGCAAAATTTAAGGAGTGTGTTATGAGCAACAATCTATAACTGGGACAACGTTAAGTAAATCAAAATCTCGCTTCAAAAGAGCACTATAGCCACACAGATTTGGAAACTCTTGGTTAAACAAAGTTTTAAAAGTCTCCCGGCTGGGCACGGTGGCCGGGCACAGTGGCTCGGCCTGTCATCCCAGCACTTTGGGAGGATCACTTGAGCCCAGGAGTGCAAGACCAGCCTGGGCACCACAGTGTGACTCCAATCTCTATTTGAAAAAGAAAGTTTCCCTTACTGCAAAACATTTAGGGGGCAAATGTGTTTCATGTTTCTGCATGCGTATCTGGTGTTTCTCAAATATTTTTAACCTATTGTAAAGTGCCACCTTGCAAGATTGTTGTTCAATGGACCAGACTTTTAGAAAACCCAACTCACTTTTGGTAATTCAGTCGTTGACTCTAATCCTTAAAATTGCAAAGAGTTAACACCAGCATAGTTTTAATATGAAAATTCATATGTTATATAGTTAATTCTGGTAATAAAGTAAAATATTCGAAATTTGCCTCATGAAGTTTTTTTTAAACTGCTTGAAAAACTTGAATGACAGTTAAAAAGCTTAAATGACATTTCAGTAGTTATTCCAAAGTCCAAATAACCCATGGATTCATAAGTTTGTTTGCTTTTTTTTTTTAAATCCTAAATTATTTTTTTCCTTAGAAAGTAGCAGTAACAACGTATACTCTGATTCAGATGTTGAATGCTTTCCAGGTTTTCTTACAATTCTTACTTGATCTTACGCAACATACTTCTAATATACTGATAACAAAGTTGCATAGTCATTTATCCAGACCTTAGAAACAACACTGGAAGGAAGCAGATTAATGCAGAAGATACGTCCCGTTTCATGTCTGGTGGAACTCAAGTTTATCTTCATTGCCATCATCCAAAAGCAAATGGAGGTTTTATTTTCGTTTTCCTGCCAAATGCCAAATCCGGGCCCCCTAAACACACACTCAGCTCCCCCACCCCCTCCTGTCTCAGCTCAAACCCATCCCCTCGGCGGGAAGCAGCACCGTTGTAGCTTTGTGAAGGCAGAGATGCTGACCAGTTTTCCAGCTGCCCGGTCCTTCTCTAGCCGCCAGTCCCTCCACTCCACTGACCTCTTGAGACGGAGTTTTCCACTCCGCCTTCTGCTCCACGCTCATCTCACGTCGCGGTGCCTTGATTTCTGCTCCATGGAGCCACCGCCAAGCCTCATCCACCCTGATTTCCTCCTGGTTGCTGGAAAAGTTACTTTCTGTGGAACCACTGGGTCCGAGCTGTGCTAACTCTAATCGCCTCACTCTCAAATCAACGGAGGTGGGAACTCTGGATTCTGGGTTTCTCTTTGGCATGTGGGAAGGCCTCTTGTTAGGCTTTGTGCACCACAGACTCACGCAGCCAGGGCGCACAGGAGACTGGAGTCCCGCATACACTCCGTCAAGCAGGCGAGTGCCAGTGAGGCATGTGGGTCCGGTGGGACGCCTTTTTCCGGCTTACAAAGGTGACCGAAGTCGTGGTGGTCCTGGGTGGTCCACAGACTTCATATAGCCATGGGGACATCCAGGATCCTATCTGTTGCCTCAGGCTCTGCCGGCCCTGCTCCCTGGCATTTCAGACCTGTCCTCCAGAGAAGAGCAGTCTGAGTGACTGCTAAGACCCCTCTCTTCCCTCCTGCTCTGTGGCTTTCTATTCTGTCCTTCTTCTCTGGTCTCTTCTTATGGTGATGACCCAGACCTCCCCCGGAAAGGCTGCCAGACATCAGAAATGTCGGTGTGAGCCACAAGGACATGATTGCCCTCTACAATAGCCTCAGTTAGAGATACCCAAACACCAGACTGAATTCTGAAGAAAAACCCTATTACCCTCTATTACAACTTTTGAAATAGTTGAAATCCATGATCTTTTTTTTTTTTAAGAGAGAGCTAAAATGATTCTAGCACGATTTATATATACCACTCATATATTTTCTCTTGGTTAAGTTTTTAATGAAAATGAATTTGGGAGCTAGACACTCAAGCCTGTAATCCCAGCACTTTGGGAGGCCAAGGCAAGAAGATTTCCTGAGTCCAGGGGTTCAAGACTGGCCTGGGCAACTTGGCGAGACCTCATCTCTACAATAAATCAAAAAAATAACTTAGCTGGGCATGGTGGCGTGTGCCTGTAGTTCCAGTTACTTGGAAGACTGAGACAGAAAGATCGCCTGAGCATAGCAGGTCGAGGCTGCAGGTGGAGTCTCACTCTGGTCCAGGTGTGGTGGCTCATGCATATAATCCCAGCACTTTAGGAGACTGAGGCAGAAGGATCACTTGAGGCCAGGAGTGTAACAGCAGTCTGGGCAACATAGCGAGACCCTGTCTCTACAAAACATTAAACAAAATACAAAATTAGCCAGGCATGGTGGTGTGTGCCTGTAGTCCCAGCCATGTCAGGAGGCTGAGGTGGGAGGACTGCTTGAGCCCAGGAGTTCGTGGGTGCAGTGAGCTATGACCATACCACAGCACTCAGCTTCTCAGCATGGCAACAGAGCTAGACTCTTTCAAGAAAAAAAAAGAAGGAAGAACAAAAATGAATTTGCTTTGAGCCTGGAGAAGGAGAATACCATTTATTGCAAGAATGAATGGCAGTTTTAATAGTCCTGTGAGCAAAGGCATAACTTCATGCAAGCCCCCAAATATTGCAGCACGCCTCTATTCTGAGATGGGTCTAATCTATTGTTTGAAAGGAAATGTCACGGTTTCTTTTGCACATGCCAGCACTGGCATGTCACTCTTTCTGTTCTCCCTTCTTTCTCTAGTAAACTTCATGTGAAAAAATAAAAGGAAATGTAGAGTTTGACTTTAAAATACATTTTAATTATATTTTATAATTGACTAAATTGTGTAAACAATTGTAACCTTTTTTTTTTTTGAGAAAGAAGTTCAAGGAAATCCAACCAAATGGGGAGATATACCATGCTCGTGGATCAGAAAACTTCATATTGTTTAAATGTCCATTTTCCCCCAACTGATGTCTAGATTAAAGGCATTCAAAATCAAACTCCCTTCAGTTTTTTTTTCTTTCTGGAGATGGACAAGTGAACGCTAAATTTTCTATGGAAATGCAAACAACCTAGACTATAACATAGGAGAGAAAAACAGAAAAAAATGTAGGGCATTCACTGCTTGATGTCAAGACTTATCATAAGGCTACAGTAATCAAGAGTGCTTCTGATGTAAAGACAGACAGATAGGAAGCTGGAATATGGCAGAGAACTTGGCACTGGACTCATAGACATATATATGGTCAGTTGATTCTTGACAAAGGTGCCAAGACAATTCAGTGAAAAAAGACTAGTATCTTCAACAAATGATGCTGGAACAATCAGCCACATAGGGGAAAAGAAGCCTCAACCCCCACCTCATACCACAACAGCAATTAACCTGGAACACACACCTCAAGGTAAGAGTCATAATTATAAAATTGCAAAACCTCCTTATAGGAATCTTAGTGATCTTGGCTTTGGGGGAAGATTTCTTAAATATGACACAAAAAGCACAAATTATAAGAGAAACAAATGATGGCTTCATCAACAGTAAAAAACTTTTCCTTTTTAAAGAAATGCTGTTTAGAAAGGCAAGCCACAAACTAAAAAATACTTGCAAAGCACATATCCAACAAAGAACTTGAGCCTTCTAATTCACAGGAGACGTATAGAGCAGTGAGCCTAACTGCTCACCAGCAAAGGCCGAGAGAAGGGAGACGTCTGCGCTCAAGATCACACGGCAATGCGAGGACCAGATCCAGGAATAGAACTGGGGTGCCCTAGCTGAGCAAGGGTGTGTTTTCCAAACCAACCAATCCGGTTTGAAAATTGGCAAGATAGTTCGACACGCATTTCATCAGAAAAAGGATACACAGAGGGCATGTACACATCTGCAAACATGTATAACACCATCAGTCATGAGGGAAACGCAAACTAAAACCACAATGAGACACCAGTCCCCGCTCAAGAGCATGGCCAGAGCTAAAAAGATTCCTTCCACCAGGTTTTGGCGGAGATGTCAAGCAGCTGGAGAAACTCTCATACACTGCCGGTGGGAATGTAACATGGTGCAACTACCAGGTCCGACAATGATGTCTGCAAATTCACCCTAGAAAAAGTGCTCCATACCTCAATGCCGAATATCATCACTATGGTCACCTTCACAGAATTCCCCTTGGGAAGCTGTGCACCGACACCAGTGCCTAGTCCCCCTGTCAAAGCAGTTTTGGAACTCTTTTTCTGAAATGGCCATCAGAGTTGTAGTCACATTACCCTTCATGTCCTAAATGTCATCCAAATGTCTTCCTTTCAATATTTCCTTTATCTTCAGGTAAAGAAAAAGTCACGCGGGGCCAGATCAAGTGAGTAGGGAGAGTGTCCCAATACAGTTATTTGTTGACTGACAACAAACTCCCTCACAGACAGCGCTGTATGAGCTGATGCCCTGGTGTGATGCAAGAGTTCCTTTGGGACCGTTTTTGCACACACCTTTCACAGGCCAAGATTTTCAGTGAGGGTTCTCCCGTTTCTCTATTGATGTTTATTTGGTCTGCTATGCTTCTCACAGTCAACTGACGATTTCGATGCACAACCTGACAATTTTTTGCAATGTTTTCATCAGTTCTGCCCCCTACCGGCCGTCCTGACCTCTCTTCATCAGTGACGCTTTTTCTCCCCTCAGAAAAACGTTTAATCCATTTGTCTACTGCTGTTGTCTTCGTGGCATTAGCCCCATACACTTGGACTCACGTCTCTGATTTCACTTCCACTCTTGCCGAGTTTAACACGAAAAGTAATGTGTGTTCATTGCTCTAATTTGAGCACCGACATTCTCGCAACCACACACAAAAACGTGCAACAATTATGAACGTCACTCAGCAAGACATTGCCACATGTCAGACCACAGCTGTAGACACAGATATGACAAGGTGACGAAACCTTACTGAGTTGTTTGTGCAGGGCCGCCAAATAAGCACACAGTGGCAAGTTTGTGAACTTAATTATCAGACCTCGTACCTTGAAAATCAGTTTGGCTGTTTCTTAAAAAGTTATGCATGAGCCAGGCTTGGTGGCTCAGCCTGTAATCCCGCGCTTTGGGAGGCCGAGGTGAGTGGACTGCCTGAGCCCGTGGGTTCAAGACCCACCTAGGCAACTTAGTGAGACCTCATCTCTCCAATAAATCAAAAAATTAGCCAGGTGTGGTAGCGCACGCCTGTAGTTCCAGCTACTTGGA
>NW_007074555.1:67581-76489 GCF_000164805.1 Carlito syrichta | reverse complement strand
CCCAGACTGGAGTGCAGTGGCCGCTCCCGGCCACCACAGCCTCGACCTGCTGGCTCCGGCAATCCTTCCACCTCAGCCTTCCACATAGCTGGGACTATAGGCGCATGCTGCCACGCCCAGCTAATTTTTTTTTTATTTATTGTAGAGATGAGGTCTTGCTGCCAGGCGGGTCTCAAACCCGCGGGCTCAGGCAATCCACTCACCTCAGCCTCCCAAAAGCGTGGGATTACAGGCTGAGCCACCGAGCCTGGCACTTCTAAGCATTTACCCAAGAGAAAAGGAGACGCATGTCTATACAGCGACCCGTCTGTGAATATACACAGCAGCTTTGTGTGTAACTGCCCAAACTAGAAACAATCCAAATATCCATGGACAGGTGGTTGGATAAGCAAATTGTGGTATGCCCACCCACAGGAATACTACTTAGCAATGAAAAGGAACAAGCAACAGTATGGACGAATCTCAAAACGATTGCGCTTGGTGAAGGAAGCCAGACCATAAAAGGGGGACACTCCGTTTACACAGTAAATGGCAACTGAAATGGAAACCAAACTCTAGAGACAGAAAGCAGATCCGCAGTTGCCTGGGGATGAGGGAGGGAGCAGGGGAGAGTATTCAGGGACACAGGGAAACCGTGGGGTGAACTAGCACTCAGGTTCATGGTGTTCATGGGATGATTGATTCTTTAGTGAATGTGTGGCAAAACTTACTAAATTGTACACTGTAACACGCACAATTTATTGTATCTATTATACCTCAATGAAACTGCAAAATGCATTTTCATTCTGTTTTCTAATCCATTAATGATTGTAATTGGTCATAATGACCTCGTATCCTATTCAAAGGAGACTGTAGGTTTACTGTGACAATAAACTCAGGCCTACACTACCACTCTGCCCCAGACGTTGCTTACCCTCAGGGACCCTAAACAAAGCGTCAAGAAACGGCTCTCCCCTGGGGCTTGGCTCCTTAAGCCTTCATCTTCACAGGAAAGACGGTGGCAGGAGGGGTCCTGTGAGTGGCTTGGCTCCCCCCATGGTCGCTCAGACAATCACCCTTCCATTGTTTGAAACGAAAAAATACTACAGAGCGTTTTTCTCCGTGTAGGTAAAATGCCACATAGACACAGCTTGGAGAAAAGTCCCCCACTCCAGGCCGGAGGGACCCCAAGCCCCTCCCACACACAATCTCAAGCCACCTCTGCATTCACCCTGTCTGTGATTCTTTCTATGATGGAGATGGTGTTGTGGTGTCCTTATTTCTGTGATTAGCATCGATAATTACGCTGAGAGTCGTAGAACATCCTGCTTCCGACTGGTGTTCGCCAAATTTCACAAAATGTCGGCTTCTGTGGAAACCCTGCAAGCCTTTACCGGCCAAAGCTTCCTGCCTCGCCGGGAGACCATCCTAATTCCACCCTGCAGCTTTGCCTTTCAAATGTTTGCTGGCTCGCCTAACAGCAAGGATTAGGGAATTACAGGGATAAAGCCTGCTTTGAAGGCAAGCATTGCTGCCCGTCTGGCACCAGAGCCAGGCCTCCTAAACTGGCATACCCACAATTCACAGTTCGAGTCCAGAGACTCGCCTTGGTCTTCCAAGCTGCAGGACACCGTTTCCCAAGGGGAGGTTGTGTCCCATCATGGTCCCAGATTCTCCAGATACACATTTGCAGTGTAGCGAACTCCTGAAAGCCAGACCAGCTGAGTTATTTTAAGATCACTCCTTCGTTGAGTTGGCAAAACAAGTCTGCTCAATTATTTGACAGAAAAGCACTTTACAGGGACGCGTTCCTTCAGCTTCAGTAAAGCTTCCCTTTTTGAAAGAGCGAGGGTTTCTGTGTAGTCCAAGTATGACTTGTTCCTGTGCTGTCTAGAAGGAAAAATTCCCCTTCGTTACCAAGACCATGTAGCAAATTAACCAGAGGCTTTAGAGCCCCTTTGATAAGCATTTTAAACAATGAACGGAAAAAAGATTATAAAAAAAAGGACAGTGATTGTCCCATAGGAAAGACAGTTTGTCTTTTTACAGTTTGCTTAACAAGAGAGCTCAAGGAGACCAGCTGTCAAGCGACACTCGCCATTCTAGTTTGGGAAACCAGGGTCAAGGAGCAAAGTCCAGAGCTGTTCCTAGCTGCAACCAGTCTTTGGGGCCGAGCAGGTTTTTAGTGACCATTTGCCCTCGGCCTGCAGAAAACAGGTTTTGCCGCAGAAGGGGTGCTGCAATGTGCCCCTCGGGACTCCTCAGAACTGTCCTGCCACGTCGCCTTCCCGACAGTTCTCGTCCACTGACTGGCTGATGCCGGGGTCTCCCCGGCCTGGCCCTCCTGTCCCAACTCATTAGCCTCCGAATGACTCTGAAGGGCCGTCCCAGCTTCAGAAACCTCAGTGGGGTTTGAGACTGATCCACACCTCGGCACAGTGCACACACTGACAACCAGACATGCAGCCCGGGAGCAGAATTGTTTTAAGTTGCTTTTCTTTAATTTGATGAGTCAATCTAAGCATCTATTAGTATTTTTTTTTAATTTGAGTCAGAGTCTCACTCTGTCACCCAGGCTGGAGTCTAATGGCACACTCACAGCCACCACAGTGTCAACTCGCTGGGCTCAGGTGATCCTTCCACCGCAGCCTTCCAAGTAGTGGAACTACAGAAACGCACTACCACACCCAGCTAATTTTTTGCTACATTGAAGAGACAAGGTCTCACCAAGTTGCCCATGCTGGGCTTGAACCCCTGGGCTCAGGCAATCCTCTTGCCTTGGTCTCCCAAAGTGCTGGGATGACAGGCTTGAGCCACTGCACCCAGACCTCCAGTAATTTTTGTTGGTCATTTTCTTCTTTATGGAGAGCTATTCTGAGTACCCATTGAGGTGACACTTCCCTGACTGCGCCATATCCCAATAGAACAGACAGGTGGTAGACGGCACACTTGACACTTCACTGTACTGTAACAAGTCACCTTCAAATGTGGTGGTTTAGGTCGCCAGCTCTTTGCCTCAACTAGCATGACATGTCCCAAAGTACGAGGTGATTCCTGACCGTGTCCTCTTTGAAGAGCAATACCAGCGACACTGGGGGTAGACACCACCCGTCAAGCATCCAACACGGGGCGCCGGGTCAGGAGGCAGGAGAGCCCACGGTGCCCTCACCCGCCGCGCCTGATGCGCGGCCCGGCCGCCAGTCTGGGCATCTCTGACCGGAGCCTGCCTCGAGAGCACGCACGACTTGGAGAATGGACTTACTCTCTCACCTCTGAGGTGGGGTGCGGATGCGGAGACTGGCAGGAATGGTCGCACCTTCCTGACGGGCCACGGCGAGGACGGACTGGGGTCAACACACGAAAAGCTCCTGGTGCGGCACCGACCACCGGGCGGGTGTCCAGCCACGGAGGCCTGTCGCCGGGCGTCTGCTGCGCCGTGTGAGCCCCCTGACCGGAGCAAGCGTGAGTGACTCTGGTGCCAGCGCAAGGGCTGCTTGCTGTTCTGCTGGAAGGAAGGGAGGGAGGGAGAGAAAGAGAAAGAGGAGCAGGAAGGAAAAAAGAGGGAGGAAAGGAGGAAGGAAAGCAAGAGAACTGTCATCCACTTATTGAAACGGTGCTCGTAGCTGCCAACATAGTAAGAAAGCTAAACTTATCAACAAAGCACTCAGGAATACAGAGGAGGTATTTGCATAGGCCTGATGCTGCTTTTGTACATAACAGATGGGGTTGTGTTCTCAACTAATGAAGAAATACAGAAGAACAGATCAGCCAAAGAATGGAGCTTCCAGACATGCTGGTGGCAGCGGCGCGCTCCTGCGGGGGTTTACCTGTGGGATCAGAAGCCCGGCATCCTGCTTCTCTCCCATAGCAGCGCCATATGCCCAATCCAGCAGAGAGCAAATGCTGCCAGCTTGGCATCAAACCGGTCGTCGGCTGGTAAGTTCTTTCTCGTATGCCGATCCCAACAGATTGGAAATGACTGCCCAGACACTGAGCTGAAATGGACTCTGAGGCTGAGAGTACAAGCTAAGAAGGCTCTGAGACAACCCTGTGATTTTCACCCCCGGCAGGCAACACGGGACGGCACATCTCAGCACTGCCATCCCCGCTAAGGTGTAAGGACACCACACTTCACATGAAACAACGGTCTAATAGCGGTGGTTTTCTTTACCACAGTTGTCCAGCACCAAGTATGTTCCAGAAAATGTGCTAGGCACTTGGGACGCAACAGTGAACAAACAACACACACATTCACTGACATTGGAATACAGCACTTCACTGTTTTCAAAGATCTTTCCTGAGGATAATTCCCACAATGGCCTAGCAAAGCAGGTGAAACAGGTGGTGATATCCACGTGCTGCAGGTAGGGAGATAGAGGCATTCAAAGATTGCATGTATTTCCTCAGCTTAAGCCTATCCACAGAGGAAAAAAAATACTTAATGGTAAAACTTTAAGGACATTTTGATTAAAACAAGACCCACCACTACTATTCAGTTCTGCACAGGAGGAATATAAGAATTGAAAATGAGTAACCAGCCAGGCTCGGTGGCTCAGCCTATAATCCCATGCCTTGGGAGGCTGAGGTGAGTGGATTGCCTGAGCCCGCGGGTTCAAGACCCACCTGGGCAACTTGGCAAGACCTCAGCTCTACAATAAATCAAAATGAGCCGGGCATGGTAGCGCACGCCTGTCATTCCAGCTACTTGGAAGGCTGAGGGGGAAGGATCGCTGGAGCCCAGCAGGTCGAGGCTGTGGTGGCCGGGAGCGGCCGCTGCACTCCAGTCTGGGCGACGGAGTAAGACACCAACTCAAAAAAAAAAAAAAAAAGAAAAGAAAAGAAAATGAATAACCAAAACTGTTCTTATTAAAGTATATAGATTGTCTACGAGTCTGAAGGACACTATGGACACATTTACTGTGAGAGTTCAACAAGATTTCTGGGTACAAGATCAACGTCTGAAAATCAACAAAATTTCTATGCATGATCAGTATCAACTAGAAAATGTAACAGTAAAAAAAACTTCATTCTCAGTCACAATAACAACAACAGAATGCAAATGCGATTTCAGTCAAAATCCCAGTTTAGTTATTTGTGGAGTTTGACAAGCTCAGCCTAGAGTTCGTGTTGAAATGCAAAGAGCCAAGAGTGGATAAGACAATAATGAAACTCAAGATGAAGGGACGCTCACACTGCCAGATACTGAGACTTATTATAAAAGTAGAGCAGTTAAGACATCACGGCCTTGACCCAGAACAGACAGATAAGCCGATGAAACGGATTAGAGAGACGACAGACAGACTGGTACCTACACCTCTGTGCATGGCAATGTTGTCTTCTACCAGTGGAGGGGAGGGCCTAGTCAACAGCTGGTTTTGGGAAACTGGCTAGTTCATGGGAAAAAACCTTCTGATCTTACACTGCAAACACACACTGGGCAGGTAAATTAAAGACTTACAAATGAAAATCAAGTCTTTAAAACTTTCCATTCCAAGTCACTGCAGGAAAAAAAACTTTCAAAAGGAAATATAGGAAAATATCTTTATGACCCTGAGGTAGAAAATAACTTTTACACAAAAGATAAGGAGAATAAGATTGATAATTTCAACATCTGTACAATAAAGACACTTTAAACCAAGTAAAAAGATAAGCTGCACCTTTGGAAAAAGTATTTGCATGAATGCAACTGACAAGAGATTGGTTTTCAAAATATACAAAGTATTCCTACAAAACACCGGAATTAGAAACCCACCCCTCCACCACCACCATGGGCAAGGGACAGACAGAACTCACAGACGAACCAACTGACAAGCGTTGGAAGAGATTCTCGGCATCATTCAAAATCAACAAAATGCAAATCAACACAAAGACGTCACACCAGCAAACAGGTAGAACACGTTAAAAGCCACAGAACTTGGCAATGATGAAGGCTGGAGCAAAGGAGATTCTCCAACCCTGAGCCGTAGTCACCTGGAGCCCAGACCCGTGGAGGCCTGGGTCTTCTGGCACTGCCACTCAAGCCTTGGCTTCCGGGTCTCTGCAGCAGGCCACGGGCACAGAGCCAGGCACTGCAGAGCAGAGAGGCCACACGTAGCACGTCTGCTACAAGCCGTGGCAGCATTGGTCTCGTGGCACCAACCTGCCTGCAGAGAAATGAAGTCTTTCCGTGCACCTGGGAAGACGACAGCGAAATAGAATTTGATGAACAAAAACACAGCATTCTCTCTGCCATACAGCTGTATTTTGCACTTTGTCGCCCAGGCTGTAGTGCCGTGGCACACTCCCGGACACCACAGCCTCGACCTGCTGGGTTCAGGCATCCTTCCGCCTCGGCCTTCCAAGTAGCCGGAACCACAGGCGCGAGCTGCCACACCTGGCTAACTTTTCTGATGTACTGTACAGATGAGGTCTTGACAAGTTGCCCAGGCTGGTCTCGAATCCTTGGGCTCCGGTCATCCTCTCACTTCAGCCTCCCAGTGCTAGGATGACAGGTGAGAGATACCGTGCCTGGCCCCTCTGCCATATTTGACAAAATATTAAAATTGTATTAAGCTCGGCAGCAGACAAGTGTTAATTTTGCCATTCTTTATATTTGTCTGTTTGTTTGAATGCTTCATAATTTTTCTAAAAGGGGGAAAGTGAAGAGTGATTAAATAATCTTTCCTGGTTTGTGGATTGAATAAAGGGTGAATTGAATTAAAACTGTCTCTCTATAAACTCTCTTCCTTCAAAGGTCAAATCCAGGTACTGAATTCAGATTATTTATTTAGAAATATTTGTTGAAGCTGGACTGGGTGGCTCAGTCTGTAATCCCAGCGCTTTAGGAGGCTGAGGTGAGTGGATTGCCTGAACCCGCGGGTTCAAGACCCACCTGGGCAACTTGGCGAGACCGCATCTCTACAATAAATCAAAAATTAGCCGGGCATGGTGGCGCGCCTGTAGTTCCAGCTACTTAAGGCTGAGGCGGAAGGATCGCCAGAGCCCAGCAGGTTGAGGCTGTGGTGGCCGGGAGCGGCCACTGGACTCCAGTCTGGGTGACAGAGTGAGACTCTAACTCAAAAAAAAAAAAAAAGAAATATTTATTGAATCCTCACCACATTTCTGTTCTTGAGAAGGGTAGAGTCCAGTGGTGGAAGAGACAGACACATCAACAGATTATTACAGACTGGATGCAGTGGCTCACGCCTGTAATCCCAACACTTTGGGAGGCCAAGGCGGGAAGAACTCTTGAGGCCAGGAGTTCAATACTAGCCTGGGCAACAAAGCAAGACTCTGTCTCTACAAAAATAAATAAATAAATGAAATGAAAAATTAGCCAGGCATGGTGGTATGGAGCCTGTAGTCCCAGCCACACTAGGAGGCTCAGGTGGGAGGATGTTTGGAGCCCAGAAGTTTGGGGCTGCAGTAAGCCACGATCATACCACTGCACACAACGCTTCCAGTAGTTTATCTCCTCAAGGTCTTCTCGGTGTAGTTTTCAAAAATTCCTATTACACCAAGAGATGTGTTTCTCCAATGGGCTCCATAATCTGGTTTATTCATTCCTGCCACACAAACTTTTGAGTTGACGATACAGCGACTAGCAAAACAGACGAGGTCCCTGACCTTACGGAGTTTGGATTCCATGGGGAAGGAGACATCTGTCAAACAAGCACACCAGGAAGTGTCTCGTATTATGGAGAAGAGTGGTGAAGAAACGCCAAGGGCTTTGTGATGGGATCCCAATTTAGAGTGGAAGGGCAGGGAACGCCAGCCTGGGCTGCTGGCGGCTTGGACTAGGAAAGCGGCAGAGGAAAGTCTAGATAAGTTGTGACATATTTTTGTGGCAAATGGATAGGTTTTGATGACCCACAGACACGTAGATAGAGGGAGATAGAACATCTGACATGGACCATTGCTTTGTTAAACTCTGGTGTGTCCACATGGCTCTTTGAGCTATGACCGCCATGTTTCCCAGCTTTGACCCTTTCCCCTACTTTGGGAAGCTGGATCTCCTTTCTCTCTCTCTAATTAAAGCATATTTCCTAATCTAAAAAAAGAGAAATATCTGAGATGACTCCCAGGCCTGAATCCTCAATATAAATAATTCCTTTACATGGTTAGAAAGTTTTCTTAGGGCCAGTCTCACACCTATAATCCTAGCACTTTGGGAGACTGAGGCAAAAGAATTGCTTGAGTCCAAAAGTTCGAGACCAGCCTGGACAACATTGAGAGACCTCATCTCTACAAATAATTTAAAAATTAGCCAGGAGTGGTGACGTGCACTATAGCCCCATCTATTTGGGAGGCTGAGGCCGAAGAATCACATGAGCCCAGCAGGTCGAGGTGGCAGGAGCCGTGATTGTGCCACTGCACTCCAGCCTGGGAGACAGAGCGAGACTCTGTATCGAAAGAAAGGAAGGAAGGAAGGAAGAAAGGACGGAAGGAAGAAAGAAAGAAAGAAAGAAAGAAAGGACGGAAGAAAGAAAGAAAGAAAGAAAGAAAGAAAGAAAGAAAGAAAGAAAGAAAGAAAGAAAGAAAGAAAGAAAGACAGAAAATGTAAGTCAACAAAGAAATCCATTCTCCTGCAAATCTTCTTACCTAAGTCCTTCCCCCACAGATACCCCACATATGAGCATTCCCATGCTCAGCACCCTCCAGCCCCAACCACCCCAATGGCTGCCACCCTTTGGTGTGGGAGTTCCTGAGGCTCCCTGGCTGTGTTCTTTTCAGCTTTCTCTACGAGGTGAGAAATGTGCCCCAGGGAAGCCAATCCTTCAAATCGGCAATGAGGACCTTCTGCCAAAAAAGGCCAGGGACACATCTCTCACCTGGGGACATTTCTTCCCCCATTTCCATTTTTCCTGGTTCTAAAACCAGTTGCCCTGTGAACACACCACGTGTAGTTGAGAATCTGTATAATTCTGATTTTTTTATAGACAGGGTCTGG
>NW_007074555.1:55267-67340 GCF_000164805.1 Carlito syrichta | reverse complement strand
GCCTTCCGAGTAGCTGGAACTACAGGCGCGTGCTACCACGCCCAGCTAATTTTTGATTTTTATTGTAGAGATGAGGTCTTGCCAAGTTGCCCAGGCAGGTCTCGAAGCCCATATCTGTTTTTAAAAAGCCCTCCTTATCTATGCACTGTGGTTTTTGCACAAGCGTTTGATCCTCAGACATGGATATTCCGTTACCTGACCCAAGACTCGTAGGGATGGTGTCCATGTCGCCCTGCTGTGCTTGGGCCCACTGGTCCTCCGCTCCCGTAGGCAGGATGTTGCCAAGCCCAGGTCGGTGGGACTTTCGCCCATCTCCTCCTCTGCACTTAGTTTCCACCCTTCCAAGAGTAATTTAAGATCAGTCCTCACACCCCAGCTACATGTACAATCAGCACGGTGCACATGTCACCAAGACAAAAGGGCGCCCGACAAAAGTAGGTCTCCTCCCACTGCAGGGCGTCCCCCTGCTCTCCCCAAAGTCGGCACCGTGACACATTCCTTGAGAGCCCCACAGAGATGGCTTCGCATGTGGCAAACACAGCTTTTGTAAGCAAAGGACAGTGCACTTGCACACTGTCCTACACCTGGCATTCTTTCCTCAGTGTGTCTGGAAGGTCTTTTCGTATTGCCTTTGTAGGAAGGTGTCCGATTTAATTTGACTAACACAATGTGTTTACTCTGCCCGGTACTGATGAGCATTCATGTTGTTGCTCATCTAGGCTGTTACAAACAGGCTGTGATAAACACGTGTCACCTTCCTCACTCCACACGCATGAAAGCCTCTACGGGAAGATCCCCACACGCAGGACGTGGCACCAAGGCCGTGGGGCCTGCCATTTGGCAGCTCCCGCTACATTTGTTGTGTGCACCCAGTTTGTGCCTCCACTTTCGAGGCCTCAGAGTCCTGCTTTCCCACGTCCCGCCCACGTGTTGCAGCTTCAAACTCTCCGACCCCGCCCCTCGGAGAGGCGCAACTATTATTGCATGATTCTAGTCTGCGTTTCTCTCACAGCAACACTGAACATCTTTTTCTTTGTAGCAGTTTTTCCTGCGAACTTCGCAACTTCGCACACCCGCTACTTAACGTGAGAGGAACTTTTCAAAAGCGAAATGAATAAAAAGTGTTCTCGGTCAACTATGAGTAAAGATGGGTTGTCAAGTCTTTCGAGCATAAAAAAATAAAGACCAATTTTGGTGAAGTCAAATTTGCAATTTAGGTCATAAAAAGCTATTCTTACTCATGCCTGATAGAACTTTTCCCCTTTTCAAAAGGAACAAGTTATTCACTCAAGCAACGACACGAATGAATATCAAATGCATGTTGCTGAGTGAAAAGAAGCCGGAATGTAGGGCTACGTTCTGGGAAAATGTATCTCTCGGAAGGAGCAAAGCTCACAGGGGCAAAAAACAGACGAGCCAGTCATTGCCTGGAATCTGTGTGGAGGGGAAGGTTGACCCATGAGGCACAGGGCTTGGGGCTCTGCGTGCTACCTCAGTGGTGGACATGTCTCACCACCCGTTTGTTGAAACCCAGAGAACTTTACAGAACAGCGTGAATGCTGATACATGCCAAAGGTTAGCAATCAACTGGGAGGTGGGAGATCCCGAGATGAAACATGGCAACAGAAGAATCCAGCCACATCCCGCTTAGATAATGTAACCTCACCGAGTTGGGCCAGGATGCCACAGCCTTGGAAGGGCCTAGAAAATCCAAGATTAAAGACAGGGGAGTGTGCTGAGCACTAGACCCAGCCTGGTGAAGGCCCTGGTGACAGGTGCGAGCCAAGGACTCCGAAACCACTGAACACACTCGTAGGAAGCGAGTAGGTCAACGGCTGACAGGTGCCCCCACAGGGAGGGAGGCCACAGATAACCAGGGGGCTCCCATGATGTGTGTGGTTGTGGATTAGGACCAGAGACACAGGTCGCTGTTTCTGTTAAGCACTGGCCAGGCCATGTGTTCACTGAGCTACGGCCGCCATGTTTTCCTGAGCTTTGGCCCCTCCCCTACCTTGAGGGGGTGAATCTCCTCCCTCTTTCCCCCTCTCCCTCTCTTTGTCTCTCTCTCTCTCCAATTTACTGTCTAAATAAACTATATTTTCCAATCTAAAAAAAAAAGAACCAGAGACATGAATGTGAACTCACATTGAGGTTAACGTAGACAATAAAACGTTGGCAAGAAGTATGTTCATACAATTCAAAGTTATTCATCTTGTTAATCACTTTCCTTTTTGCGGTCATCTTTTATCTTTATTATACAAAGTTCAAAAAAAGACAATGTTCACAGTTGAATATCACCTCCGGCTGTTACTCCTGTTCATGCCCCATGATTCTTACTGCACATTATCTTGTTGCGTGGAAGGGTGTTCAGAAATGACGCCTTCTGCGCATGTCTGCCTGGCCCCCCAGGAAGGCCCGGGGCCAGTTCCGCTGGGCTCTCTGTGGGGCACTGCGAGCCGAAGAGCTGGCTGGGGCAGTGGCCTCAGCCCCGGCGGCAGCAGCCAGCTGTCAGCTCCCGCACAGGCGTCTGCAGGAGACACCGGCCCGTATGGCCCGGCCCTGGTGGCCTCGGCTGGGGAGCAGATGGGCTCCTGGGGAGCCGGGCAGAGCAGGCCGTGGCGAGGCCACCTGGCGTCTGAGAAAAGCCAAGAAACATGTGTTGATGCCAGGGCCCGGGTGGCGTCCCTGCCTGGGCTAGTTGGGACACGAGGGCAGAGCCTCCGCGGCGTCTCCGTGTTGTCTGCGCAGCTTGTGTGAGCCCAGCTCTGAGCGCCCTTGCTGTGAGGCCTTCGAGAACTCATTTTGACAACTCCTCCCGCCATCCTACTTCGTGTGACCATGAGTGAGATGCGGGCCTTCCCTGCCCACTGCACCCTTAGCCCAGCTTCCAGGGGCACTTACGTTCTCCCTGGGCTGGGGTCTACACTTCCGCATGAGAATCTCTGCACAGCCCATGAGTCTGGAGTGGAACTGCAGACCTCCCACCCCACCCCGTGGACATGCCACTTCACCAAGGAGGCAAGGGCCCTGGCGGGAGTTCACGGGGCAAGCCATGTGGACTGCTCAGGTGTCTGGTCAGAGAGGCCTGGGTGGCAGGGCTGCTCTCCCCACACCCCTCCCGCCCGCACCCACTTCAGGGCCTTGTCCAAGCTGGACATCCTCCCAGTCGCCATCCAAAGGCCCGAATCGGTGTTTCTGTGGAGAAAATGCTGTCTCCAGAACCCTGCCAGGCACTGCGCTTCCTTCTCAGTAGGGGAGGTGTGAAATGCAGCTCTTTGTCCTCGACTTGGCGGGCATGTCCCCGGACAACCTCTACACTGATGGGGCCCTGTGCGGCCGGACTACCCCACTGCCGTGGCAGAGCCCCACCCTCTGATGAGCACGTGTCTGGCGAAGGCCTTGGAAGTGCACTGGCACGTCTTGCTCACCTATGTTGCCTCCACCACTGACACAGTAGATCGACATAGGACGGTTTCGTTGTCAATGAGTAGATCAGTGCATAAGGAATCCATCATCAATATGGTAGACCAATATAGGATGGTTCCGTCATCAATACAGAGGACCAATAAATGACTCCATTGCTGATGCAGTGGACCAGTTCATGTGACGTTTCCTCCACTCCCAGGAGCCCTCCCAGCAGTTGCAATAGCCAGTGTCTGCTAGGGTCCTTGCCAAGGCAAACTCCTGTGCCATGGGAGGACGTTCTCTTATCCGTGAATTCTCCCTATCCAGCCTTTGTCCTGCCTCTCTGGATTATACTCTCTTTTGTGTCTGGGGTCTTTCTTTTTCTTTTCTTTTCTTTTCTTTTTTTTTGAGTTGGAGTCTCACACTGTCACCCAGACTGGAGTGCAGTGGCCGCTCCCCGCCACCGCAGCCTCGACCTGCTGGGTTCTGGTGATCCTTCCACCTCAGCCTACCAAGTAGCTGGAATTACAGGCGCGCTACCACACCCGGCTAATAATTTTTTGATTTATTATAGAGATGAGGTCTCACCAAGTTGCCCAGGCGGGTCTCGAACCCGTGGGCTCAGGCAATTCACTCACCTCAGCCTCCCAAGGCGAGGGATTACAAGCTGAGCCACCGAGCCCGGCTATTCTGGTTTCTTTCACTCAACATTACGTTTGTGAGATTCAAGGGACGCTCATTTTAAAATAACTTTAACCATTTGTATACCTAACCCTGAATTGCACCCCATTATTGGTTATAAAGTAATATATATGTGACATTTTAAAAATTGGAAGACACACCATCATTTTAAACTACTTTTAAAATTGTTGGGCAATCCCTCCGGGTTCCCTCCCACTGTGGGAGCTTTTCTGTCTTTTCAATAAGCCCTGCTTTAAAAAACAAAATAATACAGTGCCCGTGCATAATTTATTTGATCCAGATTATAAGCTTTTATACAGGTCCTGCTTAAAAAGAAAAGTTCCCGTTTTTCTGGACATTTTTATTAACCCTTTTATCCATGCCTATTATTCTTCTTCTTAATCCAATTTCTCCAAAACATAACCCTTACCCGGTGTCCATGCCTTGCCCTCTCTGTAGCATTCGTATGAGAAGAGAAATACAAGAATAGACACGGGTGACTTGCAGTCGCGTACTCACCAGCGGCGGGTGGCCACTAGGAGGGCAGTCTTGTGGCGGCTCGGCCCCTGCACGGACATCTGTCATCTGCCAGAGTCATGCTCCGGGACGTCCTCAGGAGAGTGACTGCACGTCGGGACTTAAGGTGAGGAGTCAAGTTTCCGCTCAGCTCATCACATGCTGAGTCCAGTGTGGAAAAGACGCCCACCCAGCTCATAAACCCTGGTAACTGTGGCGCTCCACCCATGCAGGACACTGCGGACCGTGGCTGAGAGGGCCGGCACAGTGTAGACACAGGAACTGACCTATGAATGGACATACCACAGACACTATGCGCTGAGCCCAGCATTGCCCTGAGATACAGACTTGTTTTAATCTTTAATTTTCTTTGCAATTTAAAAAATTGTGATAAAATACACATAACAAGATTCACCGTCTTAACCCTTTTTAACCCATTTTAAGTGCACAGTTCTGTAGTCTAAAGTATATTTAGGCTGGGCATGGTGGCTCACATCCCTAACCCTAGCACGCTGGGAGGCTGAGGTGGGAGGATCACTTGAGGCCAGGAGTTCCAGACCAGCCTGGGCAACACAGCGAGACCTCGTCTCTACAAAAAATGAAACAAGCTGGTCTCGGTGGCTCAGCCTGTAATCCCACGACTCAGGAGGCTGAGGTGAGTGGATCACCTGAGCCCACGGGTTCGAGACCTGTCTGGGCAACTTGGCGAGACCCCATCTCTACAATAATTCAAAATGAGCCGGGCGTGGTAGCACGCGCCTGTGGTTCCGGCTACTCGGAAGGCTGAGGCGGAAGGAACACCGGAGCCCAGCAGGTCGAGGGTGCGGTGGCCGGGAGCGGCCACTGCACTCCTGTCTGGGTGACAGTGAGACTCCAACTCAAAGAAAAAAAATGAAACAATTAGCTGCGCATGGTGGTGTGTGCCTGTAGTCCCAGCTACTGGGGAGGCTGAGACGGAAGGATCACCTGAGCCCAGGAGGTCGAGGCTACAGTGAGCTGTGATAGTGCCACTGCACTCCTGGGCAACACAGTGCCATTCCAACCAAAAAAAAAAAGTATATCTCTATTGCTGTGCAACCATGATTACCATCCATCTCCCAGCAAAGCTGAAACTCCGCATCCAGTCCACAGTAACCCCTTCATTCCACGCCCTGACCCTGGCGACCATCATTCGACTTTTCCAAGACACGAACCTTCAAAGCACAAGACAACGCACCCTCTGCAGTCTCCTGGGACTCCCCTCCTCCTGTGACGAAGTCATTTTCTGTCCCCAGCCGCCACTGCCCGTGCTCTTCATCTTCACAAAGCCAGTCGCCACCCTGCCCTCTGGATCCCCTTCGGTCCCTCAGATCCTTGGGCAGGAGGGAGGAGCCACTGGCTTTAAATGTGAGGACCGAGAGGGTTGTCACCCACCCCCAGTCAACCCTCGCTGGCATTTCTGGCTCTTCTCATCCCTGGAAGTGCTCCGGCGGCTGGCACCCTCGTTTGCACGGCGCCTTCTGCTGCCGCGGGACTCTCCCTCAAGCTCCGCAAGATGGGATGGTCTGTGCTGTCTTCTCCAACCTGGCAATTTCCGGCCGTGTTCTACTGTCAAGCCCTTCACCTGTTCAGTCCTTGAGCCACCCACTCCCCCGACTCGACGGACTTGCTGTGAACCAGAAGCCCTGCCAGCAGGGACTTCCAGCCACGGCTGGTTGGAGACATCAGAGAATCGTCTTCCCAACACGCAGACCCAAAGCTGGGCAAACTCAGCCCAAAGAACTCACCGGCACTCTGAGAACAGACCAAGGGCACACATCCATCTGAAAGGCAGCTGTGCTGGAGAAACAGCCGAGCCTCAGGCCAGAGCGCCGGGAGTCTGCGGCATTCCAGCCTGGCCCGCCCGCTCCCTGGCTGCCCTCGCGTGACCCGTGCAGACGTTCTGCGCAGCAGGGTCCACGTGGCCAAAGGGGCCCACTCGCCTGCCTTCGGGCACCCACGCCAGGGGATGGGGAAGCGCCGGCAGGGAGAATCACACAGGCTCTCACCAAAGAACTGAGAGGAATGCTTCTTCTCACTTTTTGTCTGACTTCTTCCGAAGAAGACATGAGATTGAAAGAGGCAGTAAGTATGGCGTTGGATCATTGGATTTACAGCATGGATGTAATACTCGTGAAAGTAATAGCACAAAGGAGAAGGGAAGGAACAGAAGAATAGTGGAACAAATGTTCTACATTTGCCAGGAATCAAGTCAGTATTACTCTGGAGCAGATTATAACAAATTAAGATGCATACTGAAATCCTTAGACTACAATTCCTAAAAGTTAACTAAAACTTGTTTTTCAAAATTAACGGAGTAATGCAAATGTCACCCTAAAAATATTTAACACAAAAGAGAGCAGTCAAGGAAGAACAGAATAAAAAAGACAAGTGACATGTAGAAAATAGCAAATATAAACCCAATCACATCCACAATTACATTAAATGTGAATGGTCTAAATACCCCGATCAAAATGCAGAGATTATCAGACTGGATAAAAAGGCAAGAGTCAACTATATACTGTCTACAAGAGGCTTAGATTCAAGCATACAAAAAGACTGAAAGTACAAGGATGGGAGAAGACATACCATTCAAACGGTAGCCATTAGAGGATATAAATGGTCACATTAACATCAGACAAAACAGCCCTAAAACAAGAACTACTACTAGAGACAAAGAAGGACATTTCATAGAGTAAGAGCCAATATATCCAGAAGACATACGAATTGGCGATACGTGCGCTTAACAACTGAGCTCAAAATACGTGATGAGAAACTGACACCCATCTCAGATAACGCAGGTGAGGGAGCAAAGTTACCATTTCCTGATTACTCTGGCCCAGGCCCCACCTCACGCTGCCACGTCCACCCAGCATTCCTCACAGTATCCTGGACCCATGCGCTTGGCTCTTTCTCAGCACACAGAGAACAGCTGTGTTTGGTAACCAATTAGTCATTAGGTGAACGCCATCCTGGGCGGAGGGGAGAAGCGCAGGACAGCAGGGCACAATCCAGGAAATGCTAGTTCGAATTTCTCTGTGGTGCTTCCTAGCTGAGCTCCTTGAGGTGCTTACTAGAGTTTGGGGCTCAGGCTTCTCTTCTCGGAGAGTCTCAGTGTGCATTACTGAGTTTAAATCCGTCCACTGGATTTAAATCCAAACTTATCTGGCCAGACTCATCAATTTTTGAGGAGATGCCCTGGGGTGCCGGGTGGCTATGAGGGTTTGGTGGTGGTGGTGGGGGGTGGGAGTCGTGGTCGGGCCAGGACAGCCCAGCGCAAAATGCTGAGGAATTTGAATTTCGTTCTGCAGACTACATAGAGTCGCTGCACTCTTTAGACAAGGGAGTGACATTGTTTGATGTGCGTTTTATTTTATTTTTTATTTTTTGAGTTGGAGTCTCACTCCGTCGCCCAGACTGGAGTGCAGTGGCCGCTCCCGGCCACCGCAGCCTCGACCTGCTGGGCTCTGGCGATCCTTCCGCCTCAGCCTTCGGAGTAGCCGGAATTACAGGCATGCATACCACACCCAGCTGATTTTTTGATTTATTGTAGAGATGAGGTCTCGCTGCCCAGGCGGGTCTCGAACCCGCGGGTTCAGGCAATCCTGATGTGCGTTTTAAAGGGTTAGTCCTGGCAGCAGGGCAGACGATGAATTGGAAGGAGGCCAGGCTAGAGGCTGAGGAACCGGTTGGAAGGCAGTGTCAGTCATCCCAACAACCAACGGCGAGAGGCTGAGCAAAGCTGGGGAGCTGGAATGGGAAAACATACTGAGAAAGCAGAATTCGTGACTAATTGCATTTCAGGGTGAGCAAGAGGGAGGCACCTGGAAACCTTCCAGTCTTCGGACCTAGGCAATCAGCAGGTGGTGGTGACATTCACTGGGACAGGGAGGAGAGGGTGGAATGAGAGGCAGCTGGGGGAGTCCAAGGAGATTCAGACAGGGACCGGGAGAGAGCTCCGGGCTGGATGTGAAGAGTTGAGCGTCACCGAAATATCTGTTGGTTGAGGTCACAGGCTTGGAGAGGGCTACGCAGAGAGGGTGACAGGTGGGCAGGGAAGTGGGCGGGAGATGGAAAGATGGAACTTGGGACAACCACCGTGAAGAGAGGATCAGAAGGTGAGGACACAGAAGGCAGAAACAGGTAGAGGGGAAGTCAGGGGAGGGAGAAGAGAACACGATCAAATCAGTATCAAATGCTGGGAAATCAGATAAGAGGGCAAAGCAATAAGGCGAGCATCCATTGCATCTGAGAGCTGGAACCCCCGGGGTCACTGTAGGTCTGGAGGGGGGAGTAGCGTCCAGGAAGTGGTGGCTGGGGCCGGCGTGGTCAACGGCTGAGAGGAGCTGGGTCACCATCCTCTCGGAGTCCTGCCAGTGGGGAGTGTGGGTGGCAAGTGCTCAGGACTCTCCTGAAGGGAGGTGTGTTCGCAAAGCCAGGCAACACTGAAAGAGACCGGGAGAACATGCTTACGTACCAAGAGGATGGGGGAGAGGGGGAGAGAGAGAGACAGAGAGACACACACAGAGACAGGGATAGACAAAGAGAGACACTCAGAGAGAGACAGAGACAAAGGAGACAGATAGAGACACAGACAGAAAGACACACAGAGACAGAGAGTGAGAGACAGACACAGAGATAAACAGAGATAGAGAGACAGAGAGAGTGAGAGAGACAGACAGAGGGAGACAGAGAAACAGAGGGACGGACAGGGAGAGAGACAGAGGGAGACACGGCGGGGCTGAGCGCGGGGCTGAGGAGGCAGGAGGCGAGGGCGTGGGCGAGGCCCACCGCGAGAGGCCCGGCAACCTTTCCTCGGCCGGGCTTTTCCGCCGTCGAGGGAGTATCCCGAAGACACAAACCTCAGCATCAAGCCAGGAGACGGGGCCGAGGGCGTTTTCACGGGCCGCTGTGCTCCCGACCACAGTGGGTTAGATGCAGCAGGCACACCGACAATGCTTTACCTCCCCGAGTCATCCCCCTGGCCAAGAACCAACAGCACCCACCGTCTGCAGGGAATACAGGTGGGAGCTAACTCGAGTTCTTCGGAATCGGTGTCCCACGGCATCCCCGGCAGGCCTCTGGCCAGGCCGCCGTGGGTTGGTCCAGGGGTGGGACTGGCCCATCCTGCTGCCCTGGCCGGCTCTGACCCCAGCACATGTCACCCTCCTCCACACACGGAGGGAGACAGAACACAACCCTGGCTGCTGCAGCCTGCAAGGCCTCGGGATCCGCCTCGCCTCCCTCCCCGGCAGCACGCGCTGCGGCCTCCACCCTCTTGCTCCTCAAACGGGACAGCACGCGCTGCCACCACGCAGGCCCTTGCCGTGCCCCCGCCTGGGGAGCTCTTTCCTGGGCTCTTTGTGCGGCCAGTCCAGGCTCCGCGGGGCTCGGCCTGGAGGCCACCTCGTCTCAGCCAACGGAAGCAGGTCTGTATCAGGCGGCCCCACACCCTGTTCTGAGCAACTTTAAGCAGTGATGAATTTCCTTCCAAGCACACCGAGGGCAGCCCGCACTTCCTTGACTCCCTTGCTTACGTCTCCCCTTGCCCGCAGCAAGGGACACAGCTGAGGGCTAGAACCCTACCTGTCCTGTCTCCTTCTTACCGAGTGTCTGGTGCAGTCCTTGACAAGTGCTTGAAAGACAGACTTTAGCCGGTCACGGTGGCGCAGGTCTGTGGCCTCAGCTCCCCGGGAGGCTGAGGTGGGAGGCTCGCTTGAGCCCAGGAGGTCAAGGCTGCGGCAAGCTCCCGCCTAGGCGACAGAGCGAGACCTCGACTCAAAAAAAGAAAAAAGCAGCAATAGCAGCTTCAGCCTCAAAACCAGCTCAAGTCCCACCTCCATCTCCACAGTGGCTACAAGGGGCGGTCTGCAGGTTGCATCTAGCCCCGTTGTTTCATACATTATCCCATTAACGAGGCGCCACTCACCTCTTGCGATTCACACAGATGTCATACCCAGGTCATACATATCTGGTGTTTGATCGCACTTCCACCTCTTGCTTTGTTCCTTACTCTGCCGCGTGGATCACTCTCCTGGCTCCAGTGGTGCTTCCCCTAGTCCAGGGCTCCAGGCATCACTAAAGCGCCCTTGGGGGTCACAGCACGAACAAATTAATAATATATAATAACATAATGTAATTCAGATGTAATTTAATAAGGCTGATGAGTTGTCTTTAATTTGCCAAAGGCACACACAGACTTTAGGTAAGGCCGTGAACACAGATTTCACCGGTAACTCCCGGCGACCGGGGAAGAGCGGAGTGCTGCTCAGACTTGCAGAGAGGCCACTGGGCTTTTTCAAGAGAACATGGCCGGGCACGCACGCCCGAAGCCCCAGCACTTTGGAAGACCCAGGGGAGGGCTGCTTGGGACTGGGAGTTCGAGCTCAGCCTGGGCAACATAGCAAGACCCGTATCTATAAAATAACTAGGTATTTAATAAGGAGAGAGAAAAAATGAATTGGGGAGGAGGGAGGAAGAATGGCAGGGGGCTGAGCAGTCAGGGAAGCAAAAAGTTACCAAAAGTGGGAAGGAAGGGGTTGGTCTAGGTCTACGTGAAACCCCCGGGTTTGCTCACTTGAGAAGTTAGGCTCCCAGAGAGCCTCCGTAGAGGCTGGGAGAAGGAGCCCTGAGTTCAGGTGTTGCTGGAACAAACGGCAAATTCTCTCGGCAGCTTTAGGCAGCTTGAAGCGATCCCCAGAGGGCGCTTGAAGGGTGGGGAGGCCTGTTCTAGGAATGTGGCCTTCAGCGGCTAGAAACTGCAGTGTTTGCTCAAGCCTTTGCAGGCCAAGGCTGAGGCCACGTGGGGAAAAAGGCTCCAAGGAGCCTGACTCCTTCAACTACAAAGGTCACACAGAAAGCCAAACCCAACTTGCAAGATGACAAACTCCATTTCACCCGTAAAGACGGCAAGAATGTTCAGAACAAGCCTGTTTGAGTTCTGAGGCATGGACAGGCAGTCCAGTCCCCTCTTTCCAGCATAACTTGCTAAAATCTTCCTCGGCCAGAAAGGGCGGTCTGCGTTGCCAAAACGCCTGCACAGCCCAGTTACCAAAGGTCACACTGACAAGCCTATGAAAGGGGTCCTGTCCCCAGGCGCTAACTGTCCCTTTTGAGCATCTGCCCAGAGTGGGGCAGATCCCGAGGTGAGGAGCCCTCAGAGCGGGCAAGACTGCAGGAGTCCCTTGCACGAAGACCGAAGCGGGGCGGGTCCCCCAGAGCCCTCCAGGTGCTTCGGCAGTCTGGAAATCCTGCCCTGCGGCCCGCGGGTTTCAGTGACAGCCCCAGCCTTCGGGCTTGGGCCGCCCCGGTCGCGAGCCCTCCACCCAGTCGAAGGGGGCGTGGGCGGGCGGCGGGCTCTGCTGGGACGCCTGGCCGTGAGTCGGAGTGGAGGCCTCCAGGGCCCCCATCCAGGCTCTGTCCCCGAGGGCCACGCGTGGTCCCTGCAGTCGTC
>NW_007074555.1:52419-54424 GCF_000164805.1 Carlito syrichta | reverse complement strand
TGGTGGGCTCGTCCCGAACGGCGGGGGGCCTGGGGCCGAGCGACGGCCAGACAGATCCGACGCATGCTTGGCCTGGAGGGCACCCTTTCCTCCCCGGCCCCCGTTTGAAGCGGTTTCAGGTACGCTTGTGTGGGCGTGTCTCCCAAGCGTGAAAGGCGGCGTGGGGCCGTTTCGAAGTCCGGGCTTTGGGAAAGGAGAGCGGTGCCCTCTGCCAGGATGCCCGAGCCTGCGCCCTTGGCCGTCCCTCCCGGACCCCACACTCCTGGCTGCCGCCCCCAGCCCTGCACCCGTGGTTTCCTCTGCACCCTTGCATCCTTGCCATCCCTCCCGGCTCCCACGCTCCTGGCCACTCCCCCACGGCACTGCAGCCAGTCAGCCCACCCACTCAGCTCTGCACCCCTGGTCAGCCCCCCCAGCCCTGAACCCTTGGCCATCCCTCCCGGACCCCACACTTCCGGCCACACCCCCTGTAGGGGTGCACTCTTGATCATTCCTCCTGGGCCCTGCCTCCCGGTAACTCCTTGGACCCTTGGCCATCCCTCCCGGAGCCCACACTCCTGGCCACCCTCCCCCCACCCTGCATGCCGGTCAGCACACCTATCCAGCCCTGCACCCCTGGTCATTGCACCCCAGCCTTGCACCCTTGGTCATCCCCCCCAGGCCCTGCACCCTGGTCACTCCTCCATCCCTCATCCTTGGTCATGTCCCCAGCCCCTGGCTCTGCACCCAGGTCACCCCTCCGAGTTCTGGAGGCCCACCATACTCACTCTTGATCCTCATTTCTGTGTCTCTCACCAGGTTCTTGACTCAGTGATGCAGAGTGGACGGGAGCCACAGCCTGGCCTCTCAGTGCAGCCTGACACTAGCTGGTGCCCAGAGGAGACCCCTTCCCTCCTGTGGGGCCTGGATCCTGTGTTTCTAGCCTTTGCAAAGCTCTATGTGAGGGACATCCTGGACCTGAAGGAGTCCTGCCAGGTGCCAGGTATGTGCCACAGCACCTGTTCCCCATGGCTGCAGGAAGCTCATTTTGCAAGGTAGAAGCAGTCTGAGTCTTTTTTTTTTTTTGAGTTGGAGTCTCTGTCGCCCAGGCTGGAGTGTGGAGGCATGCTGCTGGACTCAGGTGATCCTTCCACCTCAACTTTCCAAGTAGCTGGAACTACAGGCACATGCCACCACACCTGGCTACTTTTTAAAAAATTTATTGTAGAACTGAGGCCTTGCCAAGTTGCCCCAGCTGGTCTCGAACCCGTGAGCTCAGGCAGTCCTCTCACCCTGGCCTTCCAAAGTGCTGCGATTATAGGCGTGAGCCATTGGAGCCTTTTTTAAGATAGATGTTTGGCCACGGAACATTTTCACCCGCTCTTGAAGTCCTTCATATTTTAAAATGCTCATTTTTCTTTGGACCTGCTCTTGGTAAAAGCAAGTGTGGCTAGGCCTGGCCTTTTGGGAAGTTGTGCCACTGCCCTGGCCTGGGTGGGTAACTCACTTTCTCTAACGCTTAGGTTTCTTCTTAGTAAAAATGGGGCTTAGTTGTGTCTGATCCTTCCTTCCTTCCCTCCTCCTTTTCTCCTTTTCCTTTAGGTTTTTTTTGTTGTTGTTTAATTAGAGACAAGATCTCGCTGTGTTGCCCAGGCTGGTCTTGAGCTTCCCAAAGTGCTGGGATTACAGGTGTGAGCCACCATTCCCATCCCTTGCCTGGTTTTCTTGTGGGAGTTTGTTTTGTTTTGAGTTCATCAGAATAAACTCAGTGAAAGGAAGAGCATATCTGTCTTCTTCACCCAAGGAATCCCAGGGTGCCTGGCATGCTGTAGGCCCTCAAGTCAACAAAGCATTATAAATGAAAGTTTTTTTTGTTTGTTTGTCTTGGGTTTTATTTTTTGATGGGCAGGAGGGAAGGAGGGACAGAGAGTGAGAGACATGGGGAGAGGGACAGAGTGGGAGGAGGGGGGAGAGAGAAAGGAAGTGAGGGTGGCAGGGGAGAAAAGAGCGGGGGGGGGGGGGGGGG
>NW_007074555.1:46329-52399 GCF_000164805.1 Carlito syrichta | reverse complement strand
GGAGAAGGAAGAGGAGGGAGAGAATTTGTAAGTTTTCTTTTTGCATGAGAGTAACGGTTAAATACCTAAAAACACAAGTACACCTTGGGGCGGGGTTTGAGAGGTCCTGTCTGTTGTGCTGAGTAGTGAGTTAACCCTCTGCTGTTGAGTGAGCTTCTCAGTCCAGGGCCGTGGGGAGGGGAAAGCAAGCTGCGAGCTGGGTGTTGCCAGGAATCTCCAGTCCTCGCAGTTTGCTGAGATGAGGTCTTGGCGTTTCCAGTTAAATGCATGAATATGTTTGGACACCCTCATGGTAAAGCCTTTTGTACAGATTTTTCACCGCACCTTTATTTCCTAGCTGTTGCTAGAAGCGATCTGGTGTTTTCCTTGGAATGCAGCCAGTCTCCTCCACCGTTTTCCTTTTTCCAGAACAGTGTATTCTTCGTAACCCATCTCCCCAGGAAGAAGTCAGTTTGCACCAAATGCCAGCTTTGCTGGAAGGTCTTCTGTGGGTGAGCAAACCAGTGTCAGGACGTGATGGGGGCTGAACTCTTCCTGTGAGCAGAGGCCTGCAGTGTGTTAAAAACAAACCATCAAAAACAGGTGTTAGCTGGGCTTGGTGGCTCAGCCTGTAATACCGCGCCTTTGGGAGGCTGAGGTGAGTGGATTGCCTGAGCCCGCGGGTTCGAGACCCGCCTGGGCAGCGAGCCCTCATCTCTACAATAAATCAAAAAATCAGCTGGGCGTGGTAGCGCCTGCCTGTAATTCCAGCTACTTGGAAGGCTGAGGCAGGAGGATCGCCAGAGCCCAGCAGGTTAAGGCTGCGGGGGCCGGGAGTGGCCACTGCACTCCAGTCTGGGCACGGAGTGAGACTCCAACTCAAAAAAAAATAAACAACAAAAAAAAACCCAGGTGCTAGTGACTCTTGCCGTGTCTCAGGTGAGAGTGTTTCCGAGGTGTTTTGCAAAGCAAAACCTTGCGAGTGAAGCCGGTTTTAGAGTGACCTTTAGCCACGCCACAGGATTCCAGGGGGTGGGGGCTTCTGCTGTTTTGTCATCATGTTTGGCTTGCCATAAAGATAAAACTTCTGGCTGCGTAAAATGTAAGAGTGTTTAAACAGCAAAGAATATCTTTTTAAAAATAGCAAAGCTAAACAAGAGATAAAGTATGAAAGAAACGTGTTGAATAATAAAGAATTTGGTTGGCTTTTGCCCTTGGCTCCTGCAAGGTCACCTCTAAATCATTATTGTTTCCCGAGCAATAGAGGGTCTTTGTGATTTATCAGGCCTCTGGAACCACACTTGCAATTATGCTAATGAGGTGTCTCTTGCCCAGGCTCCTAGGTAGTTTCAGAACGGGCTATCCATGCCTAAAAGACCAGCAGTGGGATGTGAAGGTTGGGTTTTGAGCCAGGCCATGTCAGTTCAAACACTGGGAGGGGAATGGACTGGAGAGCGAGCTTAGGCATGTGGCCAGTGGTCAGTTAATCATGCCCACACCATAAGGCCCCAGTCAAGACTGGACACTGAGGTCCGAGAGCTTCCCTGGGCGCCAGCCCCATGCCATGTTGGGCTGAGCAGTCCTGAGGACACTGGGGCTTTGTGCTGTGCCCTCGAGACCTGAGTACTCCTCTGTGGCTGCTTCTCGCTTGTACCTTTTGTTCATAAAGCTGTAGCCACGAGTGGAGCACCTTCCCGAGTTCTGTGAGTCATTCCTGCAACCGGTCAAACCCGATGGAGTCATGGGAACCCCCCGGGTGCAGCTCAGAAGTGCAGGCGGCCCGGGGCCCCTCCCAGACCTGGGACTGGTGACTGAAGCAAGGACGGGCTTGTGGGGTCTGTGCCCTCACCTGGCTCGGGGTGTCAGCTCAGAATTACACTGCAAACGGCAGCTCCCCCAAATCTCCGTTTTGTGTTAAGCATTAGAATTAGAAATACTGTGAAATTTGATTGTGGTGTGATGATATTTAGGTTTCTGTGCAGGGCTTTTTGCACTTTAAAAAAAATCAGTTTTTAAAATTTGATTTTCTTTTCTGAGTCGGAGTCTTCCTCTGTTGCCCAGGCTAGAGTGCAGTGTCATGACCACAGCTCACTGCAGCCTTGACCTAGGACTGGGTGATCCTTCTACCTCAGCCTGCTGAGCAGCGGGAACTAGAGACGTGCACCACCATGCCCAGCTAATTAAAAAAAGCTTTTTTTGTAGAAATGAGATCTTGCCATGTTGCACGGGCAGGTCTTGAACTCCTGGGCTCAAGTGATCCTCCTGCCTCAGCTTCCCAAAGTGCTGGGATTACAGGCGTGAGCTACCGTGCTGGCCAGGTTTTTATTAGGTGTTGCCAGACAGTCTGTACCATCGGGGCACTGGTGGCGTGAAGGCTTCCCTGGCTTGTGCTGTGAGCTTGGTCTTCTCGCTGCCTTTTCCATAGTCTGCAGCCCAGGCAGAATGGCAGGACGCTTTTTATCCAGCAATTTCCCTATCTTTGGTGTGTTGGCTCTTTGTTATTAAAACTCCACAGTGGTGCACACCAGGATCCTCCAGGGAGGCCCAGTGAGCCCTGGGACTTTCTGACACCACCAACAGAACACTCCACTGCCCCGGGCCCACCTGGAGAGACATTCTGGTGGCAGCAGCAAGCCTCTATAGGTCCCAGGGCTCTGCAGCTCTGCCTTCAATTCCAGTGGCCTGTGGGCCACAGCTGACCTGTGGTGTTCCTTCAGTGGAACACACCAGGGCAGGGTGGTGGGAGGTCAGGGGAGCATGCCAGAGCGGCCGAGTGGGGAAGCACATCAGTGGAGCACACCAGGGCAGGGTGACGGGGGCATGTGAGTGGAGCACACCAGGACAGGGTGGCAGGGGGCGCATCAGTAGGTTACAGCAGAGCAGGGTGGTGGAGGGCAGCCCCGGAGGGGGCTTTTTCTCTTGAGTTAAAGTTTGCTCCTGCTTTGGGAAGCCTGCAGTGTCCCACACAGGTCAGAGCAGTCCCCCCTGAAGGCTTCCTGTCCCCTGTTGTCTGGTCGGCGTAGGCAGGGCCAGAGCACCGAGGGTCCCGCCAGCCTTGTCGTGGAAGAGACCTATGTTTTGACTTTGAGACCTCAGGAGGAGCCGACTGGGACTGGCCGGCCTCAACCTCGTGGTTTCTGGTGGAGCCACTTGGATCCAAGCGTCCCTGTACGGGGTGAATGGTGACTTAGGTGCCTCCCCTCCAGTGGCCCTGCCATCTCCAGCTCATGGCCACCAAGTAGTCTGCAGTCACTGAGTCATCTGCGGAAGTATGCCTCTGTGCAGGGAGAGGCTCTTGCTTCCGGCTAAAGTTGCAGCTGTCTTGCTCAGTGGCCCAGGCTGGAGTACAGTGGCACCATCATAGCTCACTGCAGCCTGGAGCGCTTGGACTCGAGCGATCCTTCCACCTCAGCCGCCCAAGGGCTGGGATTACAGGCTGAGCCCCCATGCCTGGCCTCAGTTTGCTTCCTCTTGTCTTTTCCAACCACATCTAACTCTCCTCGCATCTCTCTGGCTGACTGATGCTGAGAGATTCCTTGCACCTACTTTGTTCTCTCCTGTGAGTGGTTCTTCTCAAGCCCCTTGTCTGCAAGGGAAACAGAACCATCGGCAGCGGCCAGCCTGGAGGTTCTGCGGGCGTCAGGGTCCAGGCTGCTGGTGCCCCCATGGATGGGAGAACAGGCTCAGACCAGGCTTGGTGGTGGAGAGAAGAGGTGGCCAGATGCCTGTGGTGCACGTTGTTTGCTTGCTTATAATTCATGTACTTAATTAAAACGGAGCTCGCCATTAAAAAGTGGATAACCTGTTTCTGAAAGTAAAGACTTCTGCTTTTGTGGAGAGAAAGAGGCTGGAAGAGAGGTCAGGACTCGAGTTGTAGGTGACAGGAGCATGGTGCAGGTCGTTTAAGATTTAACAGGGCACTCAGGTGAGGATGCGGGGACAGTCCGAAGGGAAGCTCCTGGGAGCCAGGACAGCCTGCCCGGTCGGGGACTCCCAGGGATCCCTCTGCCTGTGTCCCCTCCCCATCAGAGAAGGGCCTCCACTTCAGCAGGAAGGTTCCGTTCTCGGCCTTCTCCTCTGGCAGGAAATTGCCCGCCGGCATCTACAGTCTGGGTCTTGAAAACGGAGTTTTAAAAAGAGACATTCTAGAGTGTGGTCTGCTGGCTCCGAAGAGTGGCATTTTGTAACCTGTGTACCATCTTTTTTTAAAAAATGCTATTGCCAGTTCAGAGAACAGACGATTGGCTTCTTACAAGAACACTTGTTTCTCGTGGCTTCCTCTCTCCTTTTTCGGTCGCTCAGCATGCAATGCTATGCTTGGTCCTGTCACAGAAGGACTGTTTCAGGACCTGGCGGTGTTCTGCATGAGGTCTGTCTCGTTCTGCACATGGAGAGCACACTTGCCACCTCGAGTTGGGCAGTCTGGTCTTCTCTTTCTACATGAGTACAAGCTTCCTTAGGGCCCAGCTTTCTGCTGTGACCTTTGGGGAAGGGACATCGAGCTTCTTGGGCTTGTCATCTGTCAAGGGCTGATTCTAGTTGGACTTTGAGCAGACAGCATGCCACTGGTGTTTTAGAGGTAACGCTTAATGACGTGGAAAATGTAATTGTGCATCATGTAGACTTTTTTTAAATTTTAGGCATATTTTTGTACAATGGACATCCCATAAAGCAGGTGGACGTCTTGGGAACTGTTGTTGCGGTGCGAGAAAGAGACGCCTTCTACGGTTACGGAGGTAAGGACAGTTGTTGGAAGTGCGATTTCTGTGCAGGGCCCCACCCGGCAGAGGGTTGGTTTTAAGCAGCCCTGTCTTTCAGCACAGCTGGGCCCGCTCACGGCCTGTGCACTTTCCTCTCTTGGGAGCCTCTTGGAGCCCGAGACGGGGACTTACGAAGTGAGGCGGCAGGTGGAAGGAGACCCACAGACTCGGTGAGGTGGCAGCTGCCGGGAGCCAGAGGTGGAGGAGTCAGGTGTGGCAGACAGACCCTGGGCCAGCGCCGGCACCCAGCCCTTGCGGGTGCTGCTGTCAGAGTAGAGCCTTGCAGCCTGGTTATGTGGGTGGCTTTAAACAGAAGGCCAGGTTCATGTTAAACAGACTCTCAACAAGACGGGGTGTGAGAGAGAACTTAAGATTCATATCCAGAACAGCTTTTTTTTAAAGGCCTTTAGGTACTCGGTGGGGTAGATGCCCATTGTCAGAAAGCTCCTCTTCCCTCGTGATAAAGGGACACCAGAGATCTGCTAGAGTGGGGGACTGGTGTAACAGGCCTTGCGCTTTTCCTGGAGTTGGCCATAAGCATTTTGACATCTTGCCTTACGCATCTCCAGGATTTTCTGCAGGTGAGAGGCTAAGCTAGGTATTTTGTGGTAAGCTTGTCATTGAGTTCCAAACCCTTGTGGTAGCTGGCATTGTCACTTTTTGAGCTGAGCCTGGGCTTTGTATTCTTACTCTACTCGGGAAAGGGATGTGGTTCAGCTTTGTGAACAGGAACATTTCATGGGCAGTTGCTGCACGATTGGTAACTTCAGATACAATATCATTGCATGTCTTCAGCATGTGCTCATCTTCCTGAAGATAACTGTCTTATGCTGATGAAATCACATGTGAGAGATGAGCTTTTTTTTTCCCTGCTGGGTGTGGTGACTCATGCCTGTAATCCCAGCACTTTGGGAGGCAGAGATGAGAGGATTGCCTGAGCCCGGGGTTCAAGACCAGGCTGGGCAACTTGGCAAGACCTTGTCTCTACAATAAACCAAAAAATTAGCTGGGGTAGTGGCACACTCCTGTAGTTCCAGCTACTTGGAAAGCTGAGGCGGAAGAGCTGCCTGTGTCCAGCAGATCAAGGTTGTGGCCATGAGCATGCCACTGCATTCTAGCATGGGTGACAGGTGGGACTCCGACTCAAAAAAATAAAAATTTTAAAAAGTATTCTTGAATTTTTCCTTCAGCATAAATTTCAGCCAGCAATAAAATGTTTGCTTTATATTTGTTCTACATTACGTGTGCTCTTACAGCATTCTAGTTAATGATTTTTTTTTTATTTTTTGAGTTGGAGTCTCACTCTGTCACCCAGACTGGAGTACAGTGGC
>NW_007074555.1:35033-46309 GCF_000164805.1 Carlito syrichta | reverse complement strand
TCAGGCAATCCACTCACCTCAGCCTCCCAAAGGCGCGGGATGACAGGCTGAGCCACCGAGCCGGCTGGGGGCTGGTTTTGTGTGAGCACAGGTGTTGAGTCTCACACGTCACTTCCAGAAGCCACCGTCTGTAATCAAGAGGGCTAGACGAGAATCGCTCGAGCCCTTGAGGCGGGCATGATACAGATCTTCCCCCTTGGGACTGTGCTGCATGGACTTGTGTGGAGGCCGGAGATCGGCCGCCCAGGCCACTGAGTCGTGCCGTCTTCCAGCGTGGCTGAGCACGGTCAGGGCCGGTTCCCCCACCATGCCTGCTGTTTCTGTGCTTCTCTTGCAGTGGATGACAGCACTGGGGTCATAAACTGCGTCTGCTGGAAGCCGCTGAGCAGCACAGAGGCCTTTTCAGGTAATTTCGCTTGCACATCCCTCTGCTTTGCGGCTAACTGCGGATTTTACTCAAGGCGGCTCATTGGAACAGCCGTGGGACCAGAGTTCCACATTATCTGCGGGTAGGTGATGGGATGGACTTCAAGTGCAGCACCCACAGCCGCTGCTCCAAAAGTGGAGGTCATGGGGAGCCCGTGGCTTTTCTCTCTCCCGTCCCTGGCGCACACTTCCTCCCAGGCCTGCGGGGCCTATGGGGTCTCGCTGCCGGTTGGTCCCAACCTCTGTCCCTGGGGCATGTGGGGCGTCTGTTAAGTCAGCGTCGGGTAGTGTCAGTCAGTCCGTCCCCTGCCCCTGGGGCATGCTTCCTCCTAGGCCTGCGGGGCATCCCTGTAGTTAGTGTTGTGACCTCATAGCCAGTCAGGTCTTATCCCCTTGCCCGGCTCTGTCACAAGAAGGTTGTGGAGATGGTACTTCCTGCAGGGGGGCTTCTGGCTTCTGTGCTGCTGCAATCCAGACTTTCTGAAATCTCCAGTGTGCTCAAGCAGGAATGCTTAGCATGACGAGATGGTGAGCTAGGTCTCCTTTGGACTTAGGCATTAAGTAATAAAACTGAAAAAGAATTTTGAAGTTGTGTATTGAACACACTGACTATAACTGGAACAACACTTGGAGTTTTTAAAATATATTTTAATAATTCTTAGAAAGTTTTAAAAATTAAGTTCATAATATTATAAAACAATATGCAATATTGGCGATGAATGTCAGCCCCAGGGAAGCTTCAGAAACTGGAGCTTTGTTTCTCTGTGATAGAGCACATGTTGCCAGGTGCCCCATACCATGGCTTATTCAGTGGTTGTGGCCCGCCCTGAGGTCTCACACCTTGTCTCTGTTAGCTTGCGTCACATGTGGCGAGAATGTCTAACGCTGGGACTGGTTTCTTGCCTTTTTTGCCATGGCGTGTCAGAGTCCGAACTTCCTACTTTGATCAGACTGACTCGTGGAATACTCCTTTGCTTGACTTTCAGATGCATTTACATGTAGAATTTGGCCATCAATTTCATGTAGCTTCAGGGATTCCATTGCCAACTAGGAGGCATCTAAGTCACTGGCATTGCCTTGGCTGGAAAGGTTTGCAGGTAACTGAAGTGGAGACAGCAGGCCATTATGCAGCTAGCTCGTAAGCAAAGCATAAGTCTGTAAGACAGGCAGATAACCTGGATTTTCACGTTTGTCTAGGCGTTTTTGAGTCTGTCGTGTGCTGCTACTATAGAGCACCTAAGACTGGTAGTTCATATGGAATAGAAGTTTGTCCCTCACAGCCCTGTGGCCAGGAAGGGCAAGGCCATAGTTCTTGGTGTCTGGTGAGGGCTGGGTCTTGCCTTCAAGATGACGCCTTAGACGCAGCGTGTCTCCCGTGGCAGAAGCAGTGAGGGAGAACCCGCTCCTGCAAGCCCGCTTCAGAGGGGGCTGATCCACGCCTGAGAGTGGAGCCTTCGTGACCGTAACGCCTCCCATTAGGCCCCGCCTCCCCACACTGCTGGGTTAAGCGTCCCACACGTGGGTTTTGGGGAGGACAGAAGCATTCAGGCCACAGCAGTATTAACATCGTTTGCAGATTGTGTGGCTGCCGCAGCCTTCTGTCAAAAGGAGGCGCTTGCATGTGCATAGTTATTCTAGATGGATTGGGCGAGCTTCTTCTGTAAAGGGCCAGACGGTGAGTGTTTTCTGCATGTGGACCATGTGGTTGACGCCTCAGGTATTTGGCGCTGCCGATGCAATACATACCTGCACAGGTGGGCACGGCTTTCTCTGCACACACAGGCTGGGGGTGGATTTGACAGGCCTCTGTGCTAGACGCTGCTTGAGTTCTCAAAATTAACACTCTCTAAATGAATTGCGTTATCAGGAATACTGTATAATGCTTATACTTTGTAATTGTTTAGATCCACAAGCTGGCTGTTAATACTGAGAGTGAGTTTCTAAAGTATCAATAAGCAGGGGAATAGAGGAGCCACCGTGGGCAGTGCCAATTGAAATTGCTTTCTCACAGGAAGAGAGGGTAAAACTAAGGATGCCCTTTGTTTTACTTGGGAGGTGATGCTTTGAAGTGTTCCCAGCCAACCCACTCTTCGTTTAATTTAACTGCCCTCAGTTCTAGAGCTTCCCAGTTTTTATTTATATTTTTTTGAGTTGGAGTCTCACTCTGTCGCCCTGACTAGAGTGCAGTGGCATGCTCACAGCCACCCCAGCGTCGACTTGCTGGGCTCCGGCGATCCTTCCACCTCAGCCTTCCAAGTAGCCGGAACTACAGGTGCGCACTGCCACGCCTGGCTATTTTTTATTTATTGTAGAGACGAGGTCTTGCAAAGTTGCCTGGGTTGGTCTTGAACCTGCGGGCTCAGGCATTCCACTCGCCTTGACCTCCCAAAGTGCTGGAATTACAGGCTGAGCCACTAAGGCTGGCCGGGAGACCAGTTTTTAAAAGAAAATGGAGTCTGAGTCAAAGTCAAGTTCAGTCATTTAAAGCATAAGAAGGTTGTATTAGTCCCTATAAATGTCACAGTGACTGCACCATTGGGTCGCAGCTGATGAGCAGAGTTGGGCGAGCCTGGCCCTCACTGTGGACTGCCAGGGGTGGAGGCTGTGGCCTCCTCACTGGTTCACTCAGTCGTCAGCCTGGCCCTCCCTGTGGGAGTGCGAAGGGGGTGGAGGCTGCGACCTCCTCCGTGATCACCAGCCTGGCCCTCCCTGTGGGAATGTGAGGGAGGTGGCGGTGTGGGTGGGTCTGCGAGGCTGTGGCCTCCTCGCCTGCTGGCCCCGTCAGCAGTGCGAGCCTCTCGGCCTCTGGCTGCCCTCCAGGGGCCTCTCCTGAGAGCAGCTGCCAGGCAGCTCCTCGCGAGGGTGATGTGCGAAGAACCTGCCGTTGTCAGCCCGTGTGATGTCTGCACGCCGGCAGGAAATTCATGAGTGCCTTCACAGCTCAGCCTGAGAGGAGGGCCTGGGCTCGGGAGCAGATGGAGCAGGCTTTCAGGATGCAGCAGGCAGCGAGCAGAGCAGAGCGAGCGTTGCCTGTGTCACCCGCAGTGTGCGGTGCTGCCCCCGAGGTCCCTGCGGAGAAAGTCAGTGCCCAGTGCGGGGCTGAGGCTGGGGCTGGGGCTGTGCACGCCTCGTTAGGGTGATCTCGAGGAAGGACCCACCCAACTTGCTCGACATGGAAAAGCAGAGCAGGATGCATGGAATCCCGATGTGTGTCGAGGTACCACGGGGCGGATGACAGGCCGGCACAGGAGCTGTGTCCCTGCCTCGTGGCGATGTCCTGTGAAGCAGGAGGGTTTGCAGTTTTCTGGCCAATGTTCTGAGAGCAGTGAAAGACCCCAGAGAGCAAGATCATTTTCCCTAGAGCTTAAATTAGGAGGACTTGACCTTCATAGTTGTTGAGCATTTCCAATGGACCTGGCATTGTGCGCGGGTTAAATTGGGTCATGCACAGCCCTGTGTATGTGGTGGATTCTAGTGTTATCCCCATTTTATAGTTGAGGAAACAGGCATAGTGAGGTTAAGCAAGCCACCCAAGGTCACACGCCAGCAGAAGGTAAACTGAGACTCACGTCCGGTCTTCTGACTTCGGTGGCCATGCGCTGATACCTGAGCCGTGCTGCCCCTATGGTGCTGGTGATGAAAACCAAACAAAAACGATAAAGCCGCGCCTGCAGTCCCAGCGGCTTGAGAGGCCAAGGTGGGAGGACTACTCCAGGCCAGGCGTTCAAGACCAGCCTGGGCAACATAGCAAGACCCCACTGCTAAAAAAATAAAGTGTGGTGCTTGGTTGTGTAGACTCTGTGGATAATGTGTGTGTTTGAAACTATGCTAGGCAGGGAACAGAATGCAGAGGTCTTTGCACCTGCCAGCTGCCAGAGGGAGTCTGGGGCAGACGGCACAGAATCCAGGATACTCGGGAAGGCTCTGGAGTCGGAGAGCACCTGGGCTCAAACCATCTTTGTCGCTAATGAGCTGTTTCGTGCCAGGCAGGTTGCCTGAGCTCTCTGGACTCAAGCTCCCTGTCTCTCAACTGGGTCTGACGAGTAGGAGTGGCTGTGAGGTTGGATGGGCCTGTGCGTCGTGAAGCCCTCGGATCACTGCTGGTCGTGCCCAGACACTCGTGCCTGGTCTGCTTGTTATCTAAGAAATACAATCTGGAGGTAAAGTGCAGCGAAGCGCTTATTTAGAACGGAGCGTCACCGCGAGGTCACCTGAGTCTGTAGTTTTAAGTGGTGTGTGTGCGCGAGAGGGCAGGAGACGGGCCCGTCCACCCAGAAGAGAGGAGAGGTGAGGATGTTGAGCACCCGGGGCGGGGGGACAGGCCTCCCGCAGACCTCGGCAGGGTTGCTTGCAGCCGTTGGCACCACAGTGGCTGAACTCGTGGCGCAGGGTTCAGCTCAGTAGCCCACAGAGCCTTGTGGGAGCGTGCCCAGCGGGCCCCCGCTGTCGCCGGGCCCCTCGCTCTGCCGTCAGTGGGTCTCACCCTGAAGCCTTCCCATGGACATAGCTAGCTGAGTGTGCTGTAACTGTCTCTCCTCCTGGCCCTGGCAGCTACCCCCAGCACTGCCCGAGAGCCGAGTTTAAGCTCACAACTCAGGAAGCTGCGAGAGACCACCGCCCAGAGAATGAAGGTGGAGATCGGGGACCTCATCCGCATCAGAGGCTATGTCCGCACATACAGAGAAGAGCGAGAAATCCATGCCACTGCTTACTGTAAGCACCAGATGTTCCATCGGATTGGTTGTTATCCTGGGGGCGTGTCCACTGAGCTCTTGTTCAGTTGAAAGTCAAGCTTCCAGCAAGTTCAAATGAGACTTAAAATGATCTAATGTGGGAAATTATATTGCACAGCATACTTTTTATAGAAAAGCGGCATTTCTTAATTTTATTTTGATGAGAGCGAATTATAAATTGGGAAAGAGGATGAATTATTTACCATGCATAGTTGGCAAGTTTACTTGGACAACATGGCTCCAAAGTCCTTGAAGGTCTGAGTCTGAGTCCCAGTCTACTCGGGCAGAGGGTTCGTGTTCTCCACAGTGATGGGAATTCTGGCACACACTGAGCCCGTGAGCTCTAGATGACACGCTCATGGACGCAGGCGGGTCTCACACCTTCCCTGTGCCAGGTGCTGGCTGTTTCTCAGCTGGGGGTCAGCTCCAGCCCTGCCATCCACAAGGACACACGAGTGAGCGCTCAGATGAGCTTTCCTGGCCCAGCCTCTGCCCCTCCAGGCCCTGGCACTTAGGGCCTTGCATGCCCTCACACAGCGTGACCAGGGACCCTTCAGTGCGTCGAGTCCACGATCCCTGGGCACCCATGAGGGAGGGGCCCCCCGGCGCCTCAGCCTCTGTTGTGTCCTGGTGGCATCTTGGACACCGGATGGCACTGGTCATGGGATGATTTCTCTACATGTCTTTCCCGGTGGCATCAGATAAAGTGGATGATCCCGTGTGGAGTGTGCAAACTGCAAGGATGCTTGAGCTGCCTACACTCTACAGGAAAGTGTACGACCAGCCTTTCTGCAGCCCAGCCCTGCAGGAGGAAGAGGCGCCCAGGTGAGCTGCGCCCTGTCACTGCTGAGATATGCCCCCGGCAGGGAAGCAGGCGGCAGGAGCTCAGACGGGGGTCGGTCTGTGCGGATCCCGAGCCGTCCACCTCCCACCGCGGCTCGGGCTGGGGTGCTGCCCTCTGCCTGCTTCCTTCCGTGTGCCCATCCGTGGAGGGAAGATGGTAGGAGCACAGATGTTCTGGGTGGCTGGGGGGAAGACGCAGTGTGACTGGGGTCCCTGTAGGAGTGAGGCAGGGGCAGGAAGACACTGAAGAAAAGGGTGGCTGATGCTTTCCCAAGTTTGATAGGAGCTGAAGACTCAAAGGTCCAGGAAGCTCAGCAAGCCCCATGGCATGAAGCTGAAGAAGGCCTTGCGGAGGCCCGGCATCTGCAGAGCGTCCGGTCCCAGGGCACCCATGCCAGATGCCCGTGACAGCCTGCCCAGCCGCCTTCAGCCAGGGCGCTGTACTCCTTTGCGTGGGCGGAAGAGGCGGCTGGAGGAAGGGGCAAGACGTGCATCTGCTGGTGTGCGCAGAGCGCTCCGGGGGAGATGCGCAGCCAGTGCCAGCCTTGCCCGGGACGGGGCCCAGGGCCGCAGGAGGAGGGTGGAGGGGGGCTTCTCACCGAGCGCCCTCCGGTGTTTTGTAACAAGCGAGCGTATTGCGCGTTCAAGCAATTACCTCCAGAAAGTGCAAACGACAGACCTGTGTAGAGTAAGTAAAGTGCTCCTTCTCTATTTCCTGCCCAAAGGCCGTTGCCCGGGGCCACCTGGGCTGCCACGTGCCCTTCGAGGCCTGTTTCTTTGCGACTGATGCAGCATGAATCCACGTGTCTGTTGTGTGGGTTGTCGTTTTCCCTTTTACAAAAATGGGCCTGCGCCTTCCATGTCTTCTGCAGCCTGACTCTTCTCAGTCTGCTGCGGGCCTCTGTTGGCTGCTGTAGGCCTGCCTCACTACTTTTCTCTCTCTCTCTCTATCTCTCTCTCTCTCTGTCTCTCTCTCTCTCTCACACACACACACACACACACACACACGCGCGCGCGCGTGTGCGCGCGCGCGCACAGTGTTCACGATATGAAAGCCCTTTCTGTCGCGACAAGCACCATGTGGGGTTGTGTTTCCAGCCAGATTTGTTTTCTGCACGCTGAAAAGGCACCAAGGTGACTGCATCCTGCAGGGATCTTTATGACCTTCCCCGCAGCAATCCAGGCACCCTGGACCTCCCCGGCCTCACATGCTTGCTGAGTGAGAAAGCCAGTGAGTTCCTCGTGGAGCACAGAGTGAAGACCTTCTACCAGCAGGAGCTGGAGGTGGTGGAGTCTCTGCTGTCCCTCGCCAACCAGCCTGTGACTCTTGGTGCCTGCTCCGACCAGGTACGTGCAGCAGGCCCTCGAGGGAACCCCTTCCCTGCCTCAGGTCTGCGGCTGCAGGGCATGGCAGATGGGATTTGGCAGGAAGACCTGCAGGGTGGCCCCGGGGATGGTTCTGTCGCAAGTTGCTTCTGTTCTGGAAAGGTCACCGGCCTCAAAGATCTTGAATGAGGCTGGGCCAGCCCTTTCCTGCTCCTTGCTTAATCTCATCATGTGATGCTGGCAGAAGCAATTTACAGTGGCCCAGGGTCATAGTACTCAGTCATTAGTGCTTGCTGAGGTGGGTGCTTAGTCTCAGCAGAAGCCAAGTGATGGATGTAGATAATTGTCCATCCCAGACGATCTGTTGACCAGCGAGATGATGATGATGATTTTTTTTTTGAGTTGGAGTCTCACTCCGTCACCCAGTCGCCCAGGCTGGAGTGCAGTGGCACGCTCCTGGCCACCCCAGCATCGACCTACTGGGCTTCGGCAATCCTTCCGCCTCAGCCTTCCAAGTAGCCAGAACTATAGGCATGTGCTACCACGCCCAGCTAGTTTTTTGATTTATTGTAGAGACAAGGTCTCACCATTGTTGCCCAGGCTGGTCTCGAACCCGTGGGCTCAGGCAATCCACTTGCCTCGGCCTTCCAAAGTGGTGGAGTTACAGTCCTGAACCACCGCACCCGGCCCACGCAAGGCGATTCTTGAACTTGAGCCGTGGTTCTTAGTGACTTATTCCTCTTCCAGAGTAAGGTTAACCCATTGTGTTTTAGGAGTTTATGTAAAGGCCAAGTTATATTTAGTCTAATTTCTTTGTAAAATGTCAAGGGACCCTTCAGCCAGTTTTCATTCTTCTTGGAAAGAGTCGTCTCCATGTTCTTACCTCTAGAGTTACAGGTGGACTTTTCTGGTTGCTTGGTGTTTATTTATTGCTTGGACTTAAGACTTATTTGAGACATTGGTTTTATGCTTCCCCTTCCGTTACAGTGCTGAGGTTTGTTCTTGTCACAGGATTCATTTACTTATGTTTATTTTCTTTATCCCACCAAGGAATGAGCCCAGGTCAACTGTTACCCCCTGCCCTCCGTGGCTGACTGCTCTGGTGGCCACCCGGTCCCTCCTGCTTACACCCTGTTTTCACATCTGTGACATCCCTGGGGGTGTTTCTTTGCCTGCCCGCTTCTCCCCCAGAATATAAGCTCTGTGAGAGTGGAGGCCCCATCTGTCTCGTCCTTGACTTTCTGCCTGGGACCTAGAGCAGTGCTGGCATAGAGCAGGTTCTCGGGAATTACTTGTTGGTTGAAGCAGTGAGTGGTTTTTAAAAACCCAGAGGGTCCCAAAAAAGTATAGTTAAAGTAAGTTTCTCTCCCAGCCTCCCTCCCGCTCCCTTTGCCCAGCGACAAGCCCTGTGACTCTCCTGAGCGTCCCTCTGGGTGTGGCCTGTGTCAGCAGTGGCCTGCTGTTGGTGCTCAGACGGCCCGTGTGCATGCAGATCCTCTCCTGGCCGTCCTGGTCGCGGACCACTGGCGACTTGTTCCGCCTGTGCCATCGTGACTTCATCGGTCTCGCCCTCTTGCCGTGCCAGCGGCACTGCTGTGGACGCCCTTGCTGGGCACCATCAGTTGCTCGTGATTCTGTTGAGACAGATACTGGGCACCTGGCTTCCCGGGCAAACCACTGCGTCTCAGTTTTGTTTGCGCACCTAATTATCTCTTAGGCTGGCGTGTCCAGTGACCCGTGAGTTTACACGGGGAGATAGGGGATATCGTTTCAGAAAACACCCAGGTGGAGAGGGTCACGGCTGGCTGCTCTGTTCTTCGCCAGGATTGCCCGCACAGTTGCTGCTCCCCAGCTGTCCGCTGACAGCAAGGCTGACCTCTTTCCCACTTAATCATTTAGAGGAGGCTCAAAGCCAAACTGACCTCCCAGGACCTCTCAGGACTCTGTCAGCATGTTTGGAAGGAAGCTTTGAAGCTTAACGAAGACCGAAAAGCCTGCACGTCTGCAGTGGCTGTAGTAAAGTAGAGAGGCTTGAGGTCTCGGAGGACTGAGAGGCTTCTCCATTCAGAGTGAGCCGTGGGGCACTTTTGGCGTGGGGCCTTCTTGAAAATGTTTAGGCAAGCTGTGTTTCTGCCCAGTGCTGGAGGTCTAAACAGAAAGGAAGATGGCACTTCATTGTGTTGCCTCTGGAAGCGCCTTTCTCTGTCCATTCGGGGTGGTCCTCGCCTTGCCCTGGTTGGGGAGGGCAGTGTCATCCAGGTGAATTCCAGTTAATAGAACCCTGGAAGATGAAAGATGCTTTATGTGATGGTGAAACCCTAGACCCGCTGGCACTTGCTGTTGTCACACAGACGAAAGCTTAACAAAACTCGCTGTGATGGCCTTACAGTTCAAAGGCCGGGAGTGCAGGCTTGAACGCTTTCTTTCTTCCTGTCAGTGGCCCTGCTTAGCAAATCCAGAAACGTGATAGGCAGGCCTTGCAAAGCCATTGTTCCTTTGACAGCTGACGAATGTGGAGTTTGCTTGGGAACGAGGACTGCGTGTTTCGGGGAACCTCCCGGGTCCTGACCCAACACGAGGCGGGCCTGCGGAGGCTCAGCAGGTCCAGCCAGTCTTGGTTTTTGTCGGAGCAGTTTCAGCGGCATGAACTGGATGAGCCTGTCATTGCGCCTTCAGAAGAGGCAAGGCGGCCGCAGATCCCAGTCCGAGAAGAGCTGCTGGCCAGGAGAGACCATGGGGAGTGGGGCCCTGGAGGCTTTGCCGGGAAATGCGTCCATCAGCTGAGGCAGGTGCTTCTGGAAAGGAAGCCTCACGTGCTGTTCCTCCTTGAGCAGCCGTTTCCGTGTGTTCTCCTTGTTCACAGAGAAACCGTTTCGCCTCCCAGGCCTGTCATCCCTCTCCCGGCCTGGCATCCCTCTCCCGGCCTCTGGGTCCTGCAGAAGTCAGGAGGAGGAGCCAGGCTTTCGTGTGGTCTGGAGCAGGCCAGGAGCCATTTTCGGGGGCAGGATAATCATGTAGCAGTTGTTCCTAGTTTCCACTTTATTTCCGCCTTGCTTAGAGATGCAGTAAATGTGATGCTCTGAGCCCTCGTGTTTGGCGTCCTAAAGACAGACCTCCTCAGCATGAACAAGGGCTTCGAGGTTTGTGAAGGTTCTCCATGGAGTGGGTGTGCTTCCCCCGAGTAAGGGCACTCGGGCATAAAATTAAAGCAGCTTTGCCCGGGCCCCATGAACACACAGATGTGTGGCTGAGGGCTGCCGGGCAGGTGTTTGTTCTAAACACTCCCAGATAGCTTTTCTGCCTGTGGGAGCTGTCGGCTATTTCTCAGCCTCAGCCCCCTCCAAGGGCGGATGCTGTCAACACCTGGAATGTCGGTCCATTCCTAGGTCCTGATGACGAGGCTCTCCAGCTTGTTCTTTCACAGAAGAGCTTGACTGCGAGTCTTCTGAAGTGTTAGACTGTTACCTTTAGCCCCAGAGAGCACGCCTGTGGGGCGTCACCAGGGTCTATTGGCTCTGTCTGGGAGGCCTCTCTTAGGAGATTTCTGGCCCCTGCTCCTGCTTTGGGGCAGTAAATCTCTCCTCCCCCCCCAGCTTACTTTCTAAATAAACTATATTTTCCAGTCTAAAAAAGAGAAAGATTTCTTTGGGGATGACACTGTCAACGCTTGTGCCCATGCAGAGGCTCTCTCTTCTCCCTACCTACCTTGAGGAATGGTCATCACCCTTGCATTCTGCAGGGCGCCTGGGTGGCCTTCACAGGGACTTTTTTAAGGGTAGGACTTTGTCTTCCAGTGCTTTTTTGGGGGAAGCTTTGCCACATTTCATGAAGTTTTTATCGTTTTGGTATCTTGACAGATTTCTGTCACATTAAAAATGGATCTGAGCCGGGCTCGGTGGCTTAGCCTGTCATCCCGCGCCTTTGGGAGGCTGAGGTGAGTGGATCTGC
>NW_007074555.1:20806-34887 GCF_000164805.1 Carlito syrichta | reverse complement strand
AAAAAAAAAAAAAGTGGATCTATACTTCAAAGGACAATCGCTCTTCACCTTTTTTCTTTTTGGGGGGGTGGCAATGAATGGAAAATCCCCAGTGGAACGCCAAGAAAGATGCAACCTCTCTAAGGGGCTCTTGATCCTGTGGGCCACCCAACATGTGCCAGGGAGGAGGTGGCCAAGATGACACACAGAGTCCCCGATTCAGGGAGCACACCCCTGGTGAGCACAGCAGGACATAGCGGGCACCCCAGCCTTGGGAGTCAGAAGCCGGTGACCGGCACCCTCTGTGGCGACCCCTCTCTCGGAGACAGGGAGGAGCACGGAGGCTGGGGGCAGAGCGGCAGCAGAGGGGCCCTTCCGGAGGGGCCTAGCCTTGCTCTGGAGCTCTCCGCCTCAGCCTCAGGGACTCTGCGAGGGGCCTCTGCACACGGTCCTCTGTGTCAAAGAAAGAGGCGCCTTTGTACTTGCTGTGTGCCGGAATCCTCAAGCTGTTTCAGTATGGGCACGAACCTTTGTTTTTTTGTTGTTGTTTTTTTTTGTTCTTGTTTGTTTTGAGTTGGAGTCTCACTCTGTCGCCCAGACCGGAGGGCAGTGACCGCTCCCGGCCACCGCAGCCTCGACCTGCTGGGCTCCGGCGATCCTTCCGCCTCAGCCTTCCGAGTAGCTGGAATTACAGGCGCACGCTACCACGCCCGGCGGATTTTTTGATTGATTGTAGAGCTGAGGTCTCACTGCCCAGGCGGGTCTCGAACCCGCGGGCTCAGGCCATCCACTCACCTCAGCCCCCCGAAGGCACGGGATGGCAGGCTGAGCCAAGGGCACGAGCCCCGAAGCCCCTAGGGAGGGAATGTGTGCAGCCACAATTTTAATGGGTAAAGGGACTAATGTATGTACAACATTTTGGTTCTGTATTTTAAAATAAGTCAGATTGGCCCACAGTGCTAGTAGCTTTGTGAGTCTCCACTACGCAGGTTGAATTAAGCCATAGTGACGATCACAGCCGAGGTGGGGCGGGAAGGGCTGGGAAGCCGCCTGCCACACCCCTGCCCTCCGTGTTCTGACTGCCAGGCGGCACGCCCCGGATCTTTTTGGCTCAGCAGATAAAGAGCCTGTTGGGCCGATTCTAAACCAGCTGGGTTTGGGAGTTGCCTCAGGTGCTGTAAGATGGGACTGACTGCTCTTCCTTTTTGTCTCTTTCCTCTTTATACAGGAGGTTTTTAGAAAGGACACCACTCCCAAGGCAATCCACGGTATATTTAAGAACGCCATACAGCTGCTGCAGGAAAAAGGACTTGTTTTCCAGAAAGATGGTGGCTTTGAAAGCCTGTACTACGTAAGAGATCTGCAGTGTAACTCCTTTCCTTTGTAGCTTCAATTATGAATGCCCTTGTTACTCACGCATAGCTGCTTACTGGTTTTAAAAATCATTAAGGGAGCACGTAAGTCCTCGTGAAAGTCAGCCTTTGCCTGTTTCCAAGGCACCTCTTTTAACAGTGGTTGACCACACGGGTTGAACTGCAGGGCCCACTTACGTGTAGACTGTTTTCAACCAAGTAGATAGAAAATGCAGTTCGTAGGACTCGAAACCTACGCCTTTCACATGCTTTCACATGCTTGAGTCCACGTGGGTCTTGGCATATGCAGGTGGTCCTGGAACCAGCCCCCTGCATCTGCGAGGGGTTCCCTTTTACCCTAGACACCTACCTTGCTTTCATAATGCACACATGTACAAATAGGCTCCTGTGGCTTTTTTGTTTTATGAAAAGTGTGGTTTTCTTCTGAGTCAGGAGGCGTCAGCCTCTGCACTCTGTGGGCAGAAGATGACTGTTGCGGGGCGGTCCTGCACACATGGGATGTCGGCCGTGTCCTGGCCTTCTCCCACGGGCTGCCAGGAGCAGCACCCCAGAGTGGCAACCAGAAATGCCTCTGGATGTTGGCAGGAGTCCCGGACTGTTGAGCGCTGCCGCTCTGAAAGCTCAGTGCCTTTCTTGGCACGTGGCACATCACGGCTCCTTTCTTCGCTGATGCTTAAAAATCGACCTTGTTAGCCGGGCTCGGTGGCTCAGCCTGTAATCCCGCGCCTTTGGGAGGCTGAGGTGAGTGGATTGCCTGAGCCCGCGGGTTCGAGACCCGCCTGGGCAGCGAGACCTCATCTCTACAATAAATCAAAAAATCAGCCAGGCGTGGTAGCGCGCGCCTGTCGTTCCAGCTACTCAGAAGGCTGAGGCAGAAGGATCTCCGGAGCCCAGCAGGTTGAGGCTGCGGTGGCTGGGAGCGGCCACTGCCCTCCAGTCTGGGCGACGGAGTGAGACTCCAACTCAAAAAATTCGACCTTGTTCTTCATGGCGTCTCCGTGGTTCTCCGTTCTGTGGGCACTTGTGCATTTTTCAGCCATTCCTTCGTGGGGGACTTGGGGGTTTCCGGCACTTGCTGTCACAAATAGTGTTGCTGTGGCTGTTTTTGCACTGCGATATTTGTGCACGTCAGTCAGTGTTGCCCTGAGATTGACTCGTACGAGAAGAGCTGCTGGAGAGCAGGGCATGTGGGTTAAGCTCTTGGTCGGCACAGCCTGACCGGCCTTGCTCATGACTACGTCCCAGCAGGAGACCCGTGGGCGCCCGGCTGAACGCGGGCCCCTTGGGACTGCCGACATCGCAGACGTGGCCTCAGTGACGTGCGGGTCTCCTGCAGACCCGTCAGAACTCAGGTGTCCAGAAGGCCTGCTATTTGCGTGCAGGATTCCTGAGGGAAGCTTTTCTCAATGGGACGTTTCCTGATGTTGGTTTGCCCTAGTGATTCCCCATTTTAGAGAGGTTTTAGAAATTAGGATACTATTTGAATGGCTTTTGAAAGGGGTAACTGGTCTGTATAAGGGTCGCGCGTAGTCCCCGCCTTCCCAGGCTGGGGTCCTGTCGAGAGGCCAGTCGCTGACTCCTTCTGGGAGGCTGGAAAAGCTCATGGCAGCCCACCTGCAGGCCCTGGGAACACATATTCCTTCCAAGCCTGTGAGCCGGTGAGCAAGGCTTCCTGGTGGGAGGGACGGGGCGGGTCGGGCACTTCCTGCTGTGAGTCACGGTGACCAAGCAGGAAACCCCGTCCCCTCCTCCAGCTCTCTCCTGAGGCCCTGCCAGGAAGTGGGGGTCCCAGCAAGCCAGCACTGTGTTTGTGTCCGCTCTCCTGCTGCCAGCAGACTCACGCCTGGCCTTCTGTCTCCCCGTGTGCGCCGAGATGGCAGACTGGGCCTGGGGCGGAGAGGCAGCTGCCGTCCACCAATTTTCCTTCTTCCTCCCTTCCTCCTCCTCCCTTGTTCCTCCGGCCTTTCCTCTGTCTGTCTCCTCCCTTTCCTCTTCCCCAGCTGGTCAGGAGCAAAGGGTTTCTGTGGATGGCGGCTGCCTCTGCCCTCTGACTGGCTGCCTGACAGTTTTTTCTTCTCTTATTTTTCCTTGTGGTTGGGAGAAGGAAGAAAACTGATGCAGCCCAAACAGATGTCAGGGCCCAGAAGAAGGAGTTGTGGGGGGAGATGGTGGCTTTGATCCCTGCGCCTTCCTCAGAAATAAGCAACAGGCAAGCTCGGTGACTCAGCCTGTCATCCCAGCACTTTGGGGGCCGAGGCGAGTGGTTTGCCTGAGCCCGTAGGTCCGAGACCAGGCCAGTCAACTTGGCAAGACCTTGTCTCTACAATAAATCAAAAATTAGCTGGGTGTGGTAGCACGCTGAGGCGGAAAGATCGTCAGAGTCCAGCAGGTTGTCGCTGGGGTGGCCGTGAGCATGCCACTGCACTCCTGCCTGAGCAACGGAGTGAGACTCCAACTCAAAATAAGTAAACAAACAAGCAAGCAACAAATAAATGTTGTGAGTGTGTTATGAGCATTGGAGAAGAAAGTTGCTTCTTAAATTTCATAATTCAGCTTCTTTTTAACCTCATGGCCCTAATGAGCCAGCTCCCAAGGGTGTGTCCTCTGGGCAGAACTGGTTTGACAGCAGGCCACTTATCAAAAGCCACGGTGTTGGTGTGAGGAAGACACTTGTGAAGTCTTTAGCAACTCCCCTAACTGCTAACATGGAAGTCTGGGTGACACCGTGGCCGTGTTACCTAAGCACACTCTGAGCTGTTTCTCCTCTTTAGGTAACCAGAGAAGACAAGGGCCTGCACAGAAAGATCCACCAGATCATTCAGGAAGACTGCCAGAAACCGAAGCGTGAGTGGCGAGACAATCGGGTGCCTCTCCCAGGGAGCACGGGGTGGAGAGTCAGGAAAGTTGGCGGTCAGAGCGCCGGGCCTCTGCTTCCTCCTCTCTAAAGTGGGCGTTAGGCGACACAGTTGTGCCAACCTTGACTGCATGCTGGTTCCACCTTGGCTCTCCTTGCAGCATGCAGAGCCCAGACCCCACCCTGGGGACTCTGATTCTGTGGGGGCAGGGTGATTCTTACAGAGTGCGGGGCGTCCCTGCACTAGGACGGGTTCTCACATTCTCACTGATAGGGATGGTTTCTTATTCCACATGTGGCCCTTTTGTTTGAACACAAACCTGACATTTCCCTCTCTTGCAACAGCCTTTCAGTGTCGGAAGGAAGGGTTCTAGCCTATGAATGGTGTGTCATCCAGTCGCCTTGGGAACTGACAATTTAGAAAATCAGTTTAGCGGAGTTAGCTCAGCCCCTAGTGGCTAGATACTCAAACTGTAGCTGTCTGGCAGCGGGCATCACCATTCTCACGACGACTGGAAAGAGAAGCAAGGCTTTTCCAAGCCTGCCTTTCGCAGGCCTGCTCAGGGCAGTGCTGGCAAGGCTTGCTGGTGACCCCAGGTCCCTTGGCCTGCCAGAGAGCCTTTCTCCCAGCACGGGCCCGGGCTCTGTGTGCTCTCCGCGGCACTGGTGGTCTCTGGGGCTTGCGTGTGCTCCTGGAGACGGTCCGTGCACTCAGACACGCATGCGCAGCCTGCCCTCTTCTGTGCGGCAAGGAAGGCCATGGCCCCTGCGTTTCGGGTCTGAAGCTGCTTCCGGAGGTCGTTGGGCAGCGGTGCCTCCGCCCTTTAGCAGCTGCGTGGCATTCCATGGTCCTCCCTCCCCAGTCCAACTGTTCCTACAGGCAAAACACGGCACTGAGTGTGCCCTGTCAGGGTGACTGACAGAAGGACTTGAAGTCTCCCGGCGTTCACCACGTCCCGGCAGGGCTGACCCTGCAGAAGGGGCTGGGAACCTCGGCCTGTGGTGGGGCCCTGCAGGGTCGCCGCAGCTGCGCCGTCTGGAGCGGACTCCTTCCCCGCGCTCGAGCCCCAGCCCAGCCAGTGGGAGTTGTGTGACCTGGGGAGGGTCTGAGCCTCGGGCAGTTGTGGTGCGAAGTGGGGTTGGTAACCGCACCCACGTGGTGGGTGGCGTGAGAGGTGAGCAGGGGTGCTCTGCATGTTGGCAGGGCTGCAGAAGCGATGGAGACCAGGGAGTCCTGCTTTCTCGTGGCTCCGCTGGCAGCCCTCGATTCTCCAGCTTGGAGGCCCAGGGCTCGCTCTGACTGGTTTGACAGGGAAGGAGGCAGTGTCAGATGGAGCCCGTGTGTGGTGTCGCTCTGTCCCTGTCGGGCTGGAGTTAAGAGAGCCTGGGTGCTGGCAGCAGGCTGTCCAGCAGGAGGAGCTCCACATCGAAGAGGTCCTCTAGCTCCAACTTTTGATCCTGAAAATGCGCCAAGCTGCAGGGACGTTTAAAGTTGAGTACGCTTAACACCCAGACACCCTTCAGCTGGATTCGCTCAGTACCTCAGTTTGCGTTTTCTGAGCTCGGGGTCTTTCTCCGTATGATCGGCCGTATCATTTCACACCTCAGAAAGTCAACGTTCGGTGAGTTCTAAAACGGCAGCAGTATTTTGCTAGATGGTTACGTTGTGCCATGAGCTTTTCTCTTTTTTATCTTTTTTTGGGTTGGAGTCTCACTCTGTCGCCTTGAGTGAGACTCCAGTTGGAGTGCAGTGACATGCTCATGGCCACCCCAGCCTCGACCTGCTGGGTTCAGGCGATCTTTCTGCCTCGGTCTTCCAAGTAGCCGGAACCACAGGCACATGCCGCCACACCTGACTTATTTTTTGACTTATTGTAGAGACGAGGTCTTGCTGAGTTGCCCAGGCTGGTCTCGAACCCCAGGACTCAGGCAGTCCTCTTGCCTCGGCCTCCCAAAGTGCTGGGATGACAGGCGTGAGCCACTGCGTTTGGCTCATGGGGTTTTCAAAAAGCTCAAATTCACTTTTACTGTCCTTAAGGCCGGATGGTATGACTGCTTTTTTGTGGAAGCTGAATACCGCATAACACTGCTCACATTAGAGTTTTTTGTTTTTTGTTTTTAACTTTAAGGATGGGTACGGTGTGTCTTATCTGTAATCCCAGTGCTTTGGCAGGCTGAGGTGGGAGGATCACTTGAGGCCAGGAAGGAGTTCAAGACCAGCCTGGGCACCATAGTGACAAATAATAAAAACAGAGAAAGAAGAGCGTGAGTTCATGTCACCACATGCCTGGAGGGTTGCTACAGCAGCCCCAGCAGGGCAGCCCCTCACGGACGTCGCGGGAGGCCTGGGCTGGAGTGGGCTGCAAGGGAGCCTGGGAGGCTGCTCAGGTCTGACCTCGTGGCCGCCGGCTCGCTGCTCCTCCCTGGTGCGCCTTGTGGCTGGGGGCTCCCTCCATCGCCTACCACTCCCGCGTGCCCTCCCTCGTCCGTCTTCTTGCGAAGGGCCGGGGCCTCCGCAGGGACCGCCATGTCAGCCTCTGGGGATGGGAGGAGCCCCACCGGCTCTCGCGTGCACCCTGCGAAGGAGCTGGTCCGCTCTGGCTGTGGAGCCAGGACAGGGACTCGGACACCATGACGGCTCCCCCCGGCTCGGCGGTACCTGCAGTGGGTGTGCATGTTGGGCACACACAGAGGGGTGTGGCCACCAGGGTCAGCCTCAAGCACGTCCGCGGAGCCCAGGAGCTGGCCCTACCCCTTAGGCCGGAGGGACGGCGGCGGCAGGGCTCCCAAGCTGTGACTGGCTGGCAGCTGTGACCCGTCCCAGGCTGCAGGGGCACTCAGGTGGCATGTGCGCCCCCACACATGGCACCCAAGACCTTTCTGCACCTGCCGCACCTCTCATCTGGCCCTGTGCTCAGGTGGGGCTGAGTGCATCCTGGGCGGTGCTGGGCATAGCAGGAGAGGCCTGTGGCCGCTGCAGACCCACTGTGCGCATGGGAGAGCTTCAACCGTGGGCTGGGCTGACTTGGGTAGGGATGCATTTTGCGTCCTGACCAGAGAAAGTGCGTCCGTCTAACACATTCAGTACATGTGTGACATGAAGTTCCCCAGAGTAATGCCCAAATTATACCACATTGTATTCTGTAGTTTTCTGTTCTATCTCAGTGTAGTAAGAAGAAGAAGGCTAGTCACAGCCCCCAGAGATGGAGTTCATGACCCCTGGTGGTCACAGTCCCCCGTGTGACCAGTGTCTTCTCAAAGGAAAAAGCAGAGGCAGGATGAACATAAGCTAGTTCGTTTGGGCCAAGCTTGAGTGTTGCAGCCAGCAAGCACAGGTGCAGGCTTCCCTGAATATGCACTCCGAATAGCAGCAGCGACAAGTTTTGTTTTTTTCTTTTTGAGTTGCAGTCTCACGCTGTCACCCACACTGGAGTGCAGTGGCCGCTCCCGGCCACCACAGCCTCGACCTGCTGGGCTCCGGCGATCCTTCCACCCCAGCCTTCCAAGTAGCTGAAACTACAGGCGTGTGCTACTACCCCGGCTAATTTTTGATTTATTGTAGAGCCCAAAAGGGCCGGGTGTGGTGACTTGACACCTGTCATCCCAGCACTTTGGGAGGCCAAGATGGGAGGATCACCTGAGGCTAGGAGTTCAAGACCAGCCTGGGCAACATAGTGAGACCTCCTCTCACCAAAAACTTAAAAGTTAGCCGGGCGTGGTAGTGTGCACCTGTAGTCCCAGCTGTGGAGGGGACTGAGGTGGGAGGAGAGGTTGAGACTGCGTGATCACACCACCGCCACCGCATGGCAGTCCAGCGTGAGGCACAAAAGGGGGCGGGGAGCAGGCGGATAGAGTTTTTGTGGGGAACCCTCGTTGTTCACAGAAATGGCATTGGTTAGCACGAGACACAAAAAGTTCTAAGATTCCAGCTGACTGAAGGTATCCCCCCTCTTGGCCAAGGGGACCCCAGAGAAACCTCGGAGCTGGGAGGGGAGATGGGACATGCCTCGTTATACCCTCTCATGAACAGGCCATCTTCCCTGCGGCCTAAGCAGAAACCAGCCCTTGCAGAAGACGGGTGGCTTGCCTTCCTGGGTGTGGAGCCAAGAGGAGCCCCGTTCTTTTCAAATGTTCATGTAGGCAAATGTGGATTTGCTGGTGGTGCAAATCCAGTAGAGTCTCCCAAGAATGAGCTTGTTGGTCTGACTGCCGCCCTACCCTCCTTTCAAAGGAGACGGAACCTCCTGACGGTCTCTGAAAAAACAGTCACACATGCTTCTGTGTGACCCTCGCGCTGGCCTGATAAATCGGGTGATCCGAGACTCTGCCTGTCACTCACTTTGCTTGGGCTGCTCGTTGTTAAGCTCTAGGGCGTGGGCTCCAGTGTGGAGTGTGACGTTGTTCTTCGGCTGAGTGGCAGCAAGAGCGAGCAGGTCCGAGAGAGGACCGCGTCGCTCCACGGGGGGCGGGGTGGCTGCTGCCTCACTGGCGTCTCCCTGGGCCCTACCCATAGGAGGACTTGCTGGCTGGGTCCGGCTCACGCCTGCAGCCCCAGCACGTAGGGAGGCCGAGGCAGAAGGATCACTTGAGCCCAGGAGTTTGAGCCCAGCCTGGCAGCATAGTGAGACCTCGTCTCTACAGAAAAAAATAATAATAATAGAAAAATTAGCTGGGCGTGGTGGCGCCTGTAGTCCCAGCTACTTGGGAGGCTGAGGCAGGGGGACCACTTGAGCCAAGAGGTCAAGGCTGCAGTGAGCTGTGATTGTGCCACCACGCTCCAGCCTGGGTGACAGGAAAACCCTGTCTAAAAAAAAAGATTGCGCTCCTCAGGCGGAAGTTCTTTTCTTTTCTCACTGCCGCTGCTCTAGACCCTGATTTCCTGTGGCAGGAGGTGGCCAACCCTGAGCTCTTCACTGTGTTCCCAGGGATCTGAGTCTGGGGTGGAGGGTACGGGGTGACTAGAACAGCCAGCGTAGGCAGGTCTTCCGGGGAGCCAGGAAGAGAGGGCTGAAGAGAGGCCAAGGGCAGGATTCCTCAGACATCTCAGGAAAGACCTCAGGGCTGCCGCCGCCCGCCTCTGTGGCCTGGGCCTGGGCCTCGGGACGCCCGCAGGGAACCCGAGGGCCAGTGCTGAGCAGGTGCACACGGGTCCAGGGAGAGGAATGCGCCATGCCTTGCGGATCCCCTCGGCAGCACCTGTGAAGTCACTGGCTGGGAGCCCTCACAGGCTGCGGCCTATGTTCCCGCGCGGTGGGGCCTCATCTCCGTGGGACACATGGGGTCTGGGAGTGGTGCCTTTTCTGCTTTGGTGACAAGCAGCCGGGACGCAGACTTCGGTGTGCTCGAGGCTCGCCTGGGACCTCGCCAGAAGTGGGCGCCCAGCCGGGGGCGGAAAGGGCGGGGAGAGCCCGCGGGGCCTGCAGCCGTGTCCACGCTCAGCCGCCTGCCCCCTCCCCCAGATGCGGACAAGGGCTGCCACTTCCTGCACATCCTGGCCTGCGCGCGCCTGCGTGTCCTCCCAGGCCTGAGCGAGGCTGTGCTGCAGCGGGTCCTGGAGCTCCTGGAGGACCAGAGCGACATCGTCAGCACCACGGAGCGCTGCTACGCGGCGTTCTGAGGAGGGAGCCGTGCTGCATGTGTCCCCAGCAGGGAGGATGGCCACGGCTCTCTGGGGAGGGGCGCAGTCACGCGGCACTCTGAGGGAGGACCGCAGGCGCCAAGAGGGACGCCCAGCAGAGCCGCTGCATCTGGAGGCAGCTGCCTGGTGACGTGCTGTGGGACGTGCAGGTCTGGGAGTGGGACTGGCCTGAGTGCAGTCGCGGCCTCCTGCCTGCTGGTCCTTGGGAAGTGACGGGTCTCCGTGGGATCTCCGTGGGACGCACAAGAGAGCCCGCCCCCCTTGGCGCGCACAGTGGGAGGCCGTGTTGGCTGCTGCCTCGGGGCTTCGCTGGCCACACTGTTCTGAGCCGCCTCAAGCTTCAAGCTTCTGGTCACTTGAGACGCTCCTGGTAAGAGCCGGTCCGGGGAGTTGCTCGCCAGGGTAGTGCCCTGCCTATGCTGAGGGCTCCGGACCTGGGCCGCTGCCTACAGACCTGCCCAGGCCTGGGAGTTCTCGCGTCTGCACGTGGCATCCCTGTCTCCGTCTGGTCCTTGCGTTCCCCCCTGGTTGGAGGCGCGTGACTAGACCCACGTCCGCCTGCTCCCGAAGACCGTGGGGGCCGTCTGCCAGCTGCCTGCAGGCCTGGCACGGCTTTCCAAGGTTGCCGCTGAGGGTGCAGGACGTGCCGGACGTGCCGGCGCCCCCAGCCAGACCCGGTGTGCCCAGACAGGTGGAGTCGTGCTGTCGCCCCGAGGGGCAGGTAGAGGAAGACCAAGTGTGTGGGGCTCGTTCCAGTGCAGCTGCGTGTGTGGGGTGGGGCAGCAGGTTCCCAGCCGTCTCAGGGAGACTCTGCCCGCCGGAGGTCCCACGGGGCAGCCTGGCCTGGCACTTGAGGTCCCGGCCATTGCAGTGACTGCAGCTTTGGGGAGCGGGGCTGCCCTGGGGTCTGGAAGCAGCAGGAGAAGAGGGTGCGACTCCCGGCAGCCGCCCCCAGGGTCACGTCAAGGAGGCGGCCCCGTGGGTGGAGGGGTGATGGCACGAGGTGCCCTTTGCTGTGTGACCTGGGGTTCTGCAGCTGGGGGAACATGCACCTACAGGGGAAAAGTGAGCACGGTGTGGCCTCTGACGCAGTGGCCTGGGCAGAGGGTCTTGCACTCGGGGAAGGAGGTCGAGTCACAGGTCGGTTTACGGAGCGCAACGCCACTGACCTGAAGCCTGTGTGCACGTGTTGGGGCCCACCAAGGCCGTGGCTGTGTCGCGTATGCACGCTCAGCGCTGATGGCGCCCTCCTCCTGGAAGCACGCCCTGCACCGGCCTTCAGGGCTCGCACGCTGGCTGCTCCCTCCCAGCTCCTCCCTCAGTCCTGTCTGCCTGCGGGCCCAGGCCTCTCAGCCGGCTTGCGCACTCGGTGTCCCGGCAGCCTTGTGGGCCGGACGTCCAGCCGGGCCTGTCCAGCCTCCTGCTGACGTCTCCACAGAGGCGCCTGGTGGACACCACAGCTCAGCGGGCCCGGGCCAGGCTCCCTGTCACCGGCCCCAAGCTTGCTACTTCGGGACTCGGGAAGAGGTGGCTCCGTCGTCCAGCTGCTCGGGCCACTCTGTGGCTTCCTCCTTTCCTTCGCACCCCATGTCCACTCTGCACATCGTCTTGGCTCTAGCACCCTCCTAGACCCGGCGGCTGTCCCTCGCCCACTGCCACTGCGGGATGCTGCAGTCGCCCCCGGCTCCCGCCCTGCGTCCGCCCAGGCCCTTCTCAGCACGGCAGCTGCGGCGTCCCGGGACGTCCCTCCTCTCCCGTGGCCTGAGGCGGTGCCGGGTCTGCAGGGCTCTGCTCCGCCCAACCACACACCGGGCATGTTCCTGGCCGACGGTGTGCAGCTTCCTCCACCCAGGTGAGCAGGTGAGTGCCTTGCCCTCCCTCCCCATCTTTTTGTCATGGAGGCGGATCTCACCACATCGCCTAGGCCGGTCTCGAACTCCTGGGCTCAAGCACTCCGCCAGCCTCGCTCTCCCCTTTCCAGTCTTCCTTGTCGTGACGGCCTCGCTGCATGACTCAGGCTGGTCTCGAGCTGCCAGGCTCAGGCACTCCTGCCATGGCCTCCCGAGTCCCTGGGACCCAGGTCCTCCCCTGTCAGCCAGGCCGGCCCCCAGGGCCTGGGCGATTATAGCTGGCTGCTTCTCCCTCCTCCCAGGATTCCCTTCCCTGCTCAGTTCCCTGCAGGGCTTGTTGCTCTGTGGCGCCCTCCGGGCTTCCCACTAGCCCTGCCTGTCTGCCCGGCAGCAGGCCTGCTCTGCCAGGGCCGCGCCCTCCTTTGTTTCCTGTGTCCCCACACCTGGAGCAGGGCCTGGCTGGTCTTCAGGCGCGACCACCTCAGTGTGTCTGGCTGCCTTCTGCTGCCGCTGCGCTTTCTGCAGGCTGAAGGGGCGCACGTTCTGCACCCGCCAGGGCTTACTGCCTGCCACCGACGTGGGGGACACCGTTCTCCCCGCCAGGCTGGCCTCCCGCTCCCCTCACCCTGGCCTTCAGTTCACGTCTTGCTTTGTCTTGCTTTGTCTTGCTTTCCAGCCTGTGTGCCTCCGGGGCAGCTCTGCCCGGGCACGAAGTAACAAATACCAGGAAATGCCATGTGATGATGGCGTGTGTCAGAGATTGCTGGAAGTGCTTGTCGAGTGATGTGCTTGTGGCCTCCGAGGTGAGATCTCAGGTGCTCTTCAAAGCGCGCAAGCTGAGTGGATTGCCTGCACCCACAGGTTTGAGACCAGCTCGGGCAACGTGATGAGACCTTGTCTCTACAGTAAATCTAGAAAATTTGGCCGAGCGTGGTAGCATGCGCCTGTAGTTCCAGCTACTTGGAAGGCTGAGGTGGAAGGATCCCCGGAGGCTAGCAGTTTGATGCTGGGTGACCGTGAGTATGCCCTTGCACTCTAGCCTAGGTGAAAGAGTGAGACTCCAACTCAAAAAAAACTACAGGCTTGGCTGGGCTTGGTGGCTCAGCCTGTAATCCTAGCACTTTGGGAGGCCAAGGTAAGTGGTTTGCCTGCATCTGCGGGTTCAAGACCAGCCTGGCCCACTTAGTGAGACCTCTTCTCTACAATAAATCAAAAAACTTAGCCAGGCATAGTCATGTACACCTGTAGTTCTAGCTACTTGGAAGGCTGAGGCAGAAGGATCAGAAACCTGGGCGACAGAGTAAGGCTCTGACTTAAAAAAAAAAAAAAAAAAGTAGAAATTGAAAACATGTCCAAGCCGGGCTCAGTAGCTCAGCCTGTAATCCCGCACCTTTGGGAGGCTGAGGTGAGTGGATTGCCTAAGCCCATGGGTTCGAGACCTGCCTGCCTGGGCAACTTGGCGAGACCTCATCTCTACAATAAATAAAAAATTAGCCAGGTGTGGTAGCACGTGCCTGTAGTTCCAGCTACTTGGAAGGCTGAGGCGGAAGGATCGCCGGAGTCCAGCAGGTCGAGGCTGTGGTCGAGGCTGTGGCGGCCACTGTACTCCAGTCTGGGTGACAGGTGAGACTTCAACTCAAAAAAAAGAAAGCAACCATGTCCATACAAAAATGTGTACACATTTGTACATAGCAGCATTATTCCTAAAAACCAAAAAGTGGAAACAAGCCAGGTATCCATCTTCTGACGAATATATCAAGAAAAAGTGAGATATCTGGGCACAGAGGCCTGCAGTTCAGCACTTTAGGAGGCCAAGGAGGGAAGATTGCTTGAGGCAGGAGTTGGAGACCATCCTGGGCAACAGAGTGAGACCCTATCTCTATAAAAACAGCAACAAAATTGCCAGGTGTGGTGGTGTACACCTGTCAGCTCAGCTACTTGGGAAGCTGAGGTGGAAGGATCTGTTGAGCCCAGGAGGTCAAGGCTGCAGTGAGCTGTGGCTGCACCACTGTGCTCCAGCCTGGGTGACAGAGTGAGACCGTATTTTTAGAAAAAAAGCGCAGCTTGTCATTGGAGACACCTCAGTGTGAAGGGAAACAGCAAAGGGAGGCAGTAGGGGCAGGAGTGGAGGGCAGATGCCAGCTGGGAGTCCTCGTGACTCCGGGGACGTGGGTGCCACGTGGTCAGCAGGAGGAGCCTGCATTCCTGGAGTGAATGTTGGGCTCGAGTTGTTCATGGAGGGTGTCACCCCTGCCGAGAGGGATGTGAAGAAGTGGCCAGCAAAGAAAGTAAAGCAGCCGGGCTCGGTGGCTCAGCCTGTAATCCCATGCCTTGGGAGGCCGAGGTGAGTGGATTGCCTGAGCCCGCGGGGTCGCGACCTGCCTGGG
>NW_007074555.1:1986-19702 GCF_000164805.1 Carlito syrichta | reverse complement strand
GCCTCTACCTGCTGGGCTCCGGCGATCCTTCCGCCTCAGCCTTCCAAGGAGCCGGAATTACAGGCATGCGCAACCATGCCCAGCTGATTTTTTTATTTATTGTAAAGATGAGGTCTCGCTGCCCAGGCGGGTCTTGAACGAACCCACAGGCTCAGGCAATCCACTCACCTCAGCCTCCCAAAGGCGCGGGATTACAGGCTGAGCCACCAAACCTGGCTAACATTTTTTATGTATATATATTTTTAAAGATATGTAGGGTACAATTCAGAAGAAAAATACTTTGTAGCACCAAAAAATACAAAGATGGTAGTGGTCTGCCACTTCCCAGGTACCATGCATTTTTTAAAGATGATATATATGTTAGAAAAGCCCCCATATTGATTGCTTATCATCCCCAAAAAGTCAGCATTTTACGTATCCCTTGCTTTCTTATTTAATACTCTATTTTGGAGGGATTTTTCCACTTTAGCATATAGTACTGGGAAGTGGTAGGCCACATTATTTTTTATTTTTTATTTTTGAACTGGAGTCTCACTCCATCGCCCAGGCTGGAGTGCAGGCTCATAGCCACTGCAGCCTCGACCTGCGGGGCTCCAGCAATCCTTCCACCTCTGCCTTCCAAGTGGCCAGAACTCCAGGCACATGCTAACACATCCAGCTAAATTTTTTGTTTGTTTGTTTGTTTGTTTTTTGAGTTGGAGTCTCACTCTGTTGCCCAGACTGGAGTGCAGTGGCCGCTCCCAGCCACTGCAGCCTCGACCTGCTGGGCTCCGGCGATCCTTCCTCCTCAGCCTTCCGAGTAGCTGGAATTACAGGCATGCGCTACCACGCCTGGCTGATTTTTTGATTTATTGTAGAGATGAGATCTTGCTGCCCAGGCGGGTCTCGAACCTGCGGGCTCAGGCAATCCACTCACCTCAGCCTCCCAAAGGTGCAGGATTACAGACTGAGCCACTGAGCCCGGCTTAAATTTTTTATTTATCGTAGGGTCAAGCTCCCACCAAGTTGCCTAGGCTGGTCTCAAACCCACGGGCTCAGGCAGTCCATTCGCCTCGGCCTCCCAAAGTGCTGGGATGGCAGGCTGAGCCACTGAGACCAGCCTACATTCTTTTAAACGGTGACATGTTCCATGTGAGGCTGTCCCACAATGTGTCCTCAGACCCCTGTGGAGAAGCATGTCATTGGTTTCTGGTTTGTCGCAACCAATTCTGCAGGAAGCTTTCTGGAGCACTTTTCTTGCCGTGGTATGCATTTCCGAGTATGTTTGTGTGGAACGTCTCTAGGATAAAACTGCCAGGAGAGAGGGCAAGTACATCTAAAAACCTTCATAGACACAAATTGCCTGCTGAAGACCACGGCATCATACTCACCTCTCCATGACCTGTGGCTCCACTGCCTATCCACAGGCTCACGCACACTTCGTATCGTCAGCAGTTTTAATCCATGTCCACCCAATAGGCACAAACGACTTCTGGTTTTGTTTGCATATGTGTTTTCCAGTACAAGCGGCATGGGGCGTCTACTCCCCATGGCAGCCTCTAGACAGTTCCACCCGGGACAGCAGCCATCCCTCCAGCAAGGGCTGAAGATGGCCACTCGTGGGCTCCAGCGATGGCACCAGCAGCAGAGCCAGCCAGAGCCCAGCACCAGCATCCCAGGAGACACACAGTTGATACACATCCGGAAGGATTCCGTGCCCAGGACTCCCCCGCTGCTGACCAGGTGCTTGGTCCTGTGCCCCAAGTGCTAGAAACAATCATGTCTTGGGCAGAGATCCTTTTAAAGCCAGTCTCCACAGTATTGGCTCAGACCTGTCGAGCCGGGTTCTGGGTAGCTCCGGTCAGTGGCACTGGGCCCAGTCGGCTCAGTATGAAAAACCGAGGGTGCCTTAAGGAAGCGCTGAGTAAGTGGGGAGGCTTGTTGTGGTAGCAGAAGTGGTCTTGGAGCAGTCCCCGTTGGGTCTGGATACGGCCTGGTTACCAGAAACCACTGAGTCCCTCTGTCCCTGGCTGGGTCTGGTATGTGTGGAGGAATAAGAGGCCGATGAGGCTGGCATCAGTAGGTAGGTGATGAAGAAAATCTCAGGGTGAGATGTTCCAGATGCTACAAAGAAACTTACTGATAACAGCAAAGCTGAAAAGCTGCTTAGCCAGCTGTGAAACATTTGCAGTAAACAAAAAGTAAACCTTTACTGCTAGTTCCAGGGTGAACAAAAAGCAGTTAGCCATTGCTAACTATTGCTGCTAATTAACCCTGTCTTTTTTTTTGACTTGAGTCTCACTCTGTTGCCCAGACTGGAGTGCAGTGGCCACTCCCGGCCACCGCGGCCTCACTCCGCCTCAGCCTTCCAAGGAGCCGGAACTACAGGCGCGCGCTACCACGCCCGGCTAGCTTTTCATTTATTGTAGAGACGAGGTCTCGCCAGGTTGCCCGGGTGGGTCTGAAACCCGCAGGCTCAGACAGTCCACTCGCCTCGGCCTCTCAAAGTGCTGGTATTGCAGGCTGAGCCACCTAACCCAGCCAATTAACCCTGTCTTAAGGAAACAGAACATCACAGTCAATCAGCTGCTTCACAAGCCTCTGGAGGCTTCCTTCCTTTTGCAGACCTTCCCCAAAGAGAGTGCCCGGCCCACACTGGACCCCATGAAGTCCCCTCAATTCTTCTGTCTAGTCCCCGCCTCTTAGCAGACAGCAAACACTCTCTGCTGCCTCTGCCGTGTGCCCTTCACAATGCTTCCCTTAATAAATCTGCCTTGCTCAGGTCAGAACTGCCTCCGTGAAGAGTTCCACCCTGCGACCCCGGCCACACAACCCACCACGCGCACGGCATCCCTGGGCCGCGCTGCTTTTGATCATCTTCCTGGCTAGAAGTTGCTCCCCCGGGGAGGGGGTGTTTGCTTCTTGCTCTGAGGACAGTTGTGGAGGAAGTGCAGCCGGTGCTGTGGTGGGCTGGCTTCTGGCCGCACTTCCGAGCGTGCTGGCGATGTCGCCCAGCGCTGGTGTGTGGCATGTGTGACGGGCACTGGGTGTTGCGCTGTGCCGAAACTTGTGGACGTGAGTTTGTTGTAGCGTAAGCCAGGTGGTTTAGTCTACTACAAATCGAGCTCTTCATGTGGTTTTTTTTTTTTTGCGCTGTATTTCTTCTCTCCAAGCAGGAAGCCAGCCTGCCTGAGGGAGGCTTGGTTTGGGGCCTGAGTGCCAGCAGTCCGGTTTGTGAGTCCTTGGAGAGGGACTGGAGGCTGGCGGGCTGGGCACTGCAGACGCCTTGGCTGGTCTTGCGATGGCAGGATCCAAGGGTCTCTCAAAGGGTTGGGGTCCTAGCAGAGGACTCCCAATGCCAGCCAAGACTCCTGTGCCCATGCCTGGAAGGGAGACGGCCACGGGGCCTTCTCCCTGCAGGGACACACAGGCCAGGCCCTGGGGAAATCGCAGGGCCTCGGTCTCCGGAGGAGACTGGAGCATCCCTGATGCCCGGTTCCTTGTGTCCCCCTGGGTTGCCCTGCGTCATCCCCAGGGAAGGGAAGAACCTGCCCCATCCTCTTGCCAGTGAACTTCCTGCCAGCCCGGAGGACAAGGGCTCCAAGCCAGGGAGACTTGAAATAGAAAAAAAATAGGACAGCCCTCGCCCACCTGAGCTTTGGGAGTATTGGTGAAAAGGCCAGACTCTAAAATATTTAAAGAGATTTATTCCAAGCCTGATGTGAGTGACCTCAGCCCAAGGCACGGTCCCAAGAGGTCCTGAGAACGCTTCCCAAGATGGTTGGTTTCCAGCTTGGTGGTATCCTTTTTAGGGAGACAGAAGTGACAAAACATAAATCAACATATGTGAGGTTTAGACTGGCTGGGCTGGAAAGGTGGGCCATCTTGAGGGGTGATCTTACAGGTCGTGGGTGGAGTCAAATGTTTTCTGACTGGCAGTTGGTAGAAAGCTGAGCTCCATCGAAAGAGTTTGAAATCATTCAAAGAAGTGCTTGAGGCCGGGCTCGGTGGCTCAGCCTGTCATCCCAGCATTTTGGGAGGCCGAGGCAAGTGGATTGCCTGAGCCCACAGGTTTGAGACCAGCCCAGGCAACCTGGTGAGACCTCGTCTCTACAATAAAATAAAAAATAGCCAGGCATGGTAGCACGCACCTGTAGTTCCAGATACTCAGAAGGCTGAGGCGGAAGGATCGCTGGAGCCCAGAAGGTCGAGGCTGGGGTGGCCATGAGCATGCGTACCACTGCATTCCAGCCTGGGCGAAGGAGTGAGACTCCGACTCAAAAAGGAAAAAAAAGAGTTAGCCTGAGAGGGGCTGTGGAAGCCAGCTTCCCATCGTACATGCAGTTCTGGGCAGCTGCTTCCAGAGAGTTGGGGGCAAATGTCTTGAGAGGTGCCAGGCTCTTCCCAGGGAAGGAGAGCCCACAGATGCCGGCTTCCCCAAGCACCTCACATCATCAAAGAAACACGTTTGGGGTCAAGAGTCGTCACCTCCTTTGGGACCGCTGTCTGCCGCGTGGGCCACACGGAGTCCGGCTGGCGTTTATTCCAAGGCCGTGGAGTCTGGCCAGCCTGAGGGTTGCTGTCTTGATGTCAGTGCCGCCCAGCTGTGCCTAAACGCCAGGAGGCCCAGGGAGTGATGAGGCATGCCGCCTCCTTTCCCTGCATGGCCTGGAATCCAGTTCTCAAGTTTCCCTTGGCCGAGACGGGACTCAAATTTTATTTTTGCTTCATGAGAGAGTCGTTCCACGCTCCAGGTAGTGAACTCAAGGTGAACCTTAGATCAAGGTCAGTCTCCCAGCCCGCGTGTCTAGGGTGCTCTTGAATGGAAGAGAAAAGGACGGTTCCACCCACAGTTCCTGGGATGCTGTGACCCTCCCACGGGACGTGCTGCCACGAAAGCCACCTGTACGTGTCACTGCAGAAACAGGGTTCGAGGGCGCTGCCCCAGAGGATGGGGACAACGAGAGTGCTATGGTTCTTTGTCGTGAACTGAAAATTCCCACTCTCCTGCACCACCCCATGCGCTGCCCGTAGGGAGCGCACCTTTGTATGTCAGGCCATGTAGGAACAGAGAACCGTAGGCAGCGTGGCTGTGGGTGTCAGGCTGCGTGGGAGCTGAGGCCGTCAGGAGGTTGCACACCCCACGAGCCTGGTGTCTCCTCCCAACATGAAGAGGCTTGGAGGCCGTGGCAGCCGCCTGCCTGGCCCGTCACCAGCTCCCCGGCCTGTGGCTCCTGCGCACCCTGGCCTGCCCGCCCTGCCCAGCCTGGGAGAGCCTGCTCCCGGGAACGGCTGCCGGCCTGGGAATGCTGACTGGACACAGGCGATGGCCTGGGTGGCCTGGGGACGAGGCGTGACCTGCTGTTGCTGCCCGCGTGTTGTGGAGCCAGGAACCGGGATGACAGAGGAGCCCTGCTGTGTCTCCAGGGGCCTGGGACGGACCTGGACACCGTGCCCTGTCCCTCCCTGGTTGCCCACGGCACGCACACCCGGTGCACTGTGATTCCAGTATTAGGCCCAGGGCTGGGGCTGGAAACATGTCCGTGGACGGGCGCCGTCCTCATTGAGTGCTGACTGTGCGGGGCAGCGTCCAGGCGCAGAGGGGAGCTCATGTACCGTGGCACACACCCGTGGGACTCGTAACTCAGGGTCAGGGGTGGCTTGACCCTCACGGCTTAAGGCTGTCGAGCCACATGTCAACGCTGGCTGCCATCTGTGTGAAAAAAGGCAGAGTGGGCATGTGTGTGCCCATGAACATTTGTATGCACATGTAGTCATGTACCTGTGTTTGAGTGTGTGCATGTGTATGTGTCTGCATGCTTTGTGTGTATGTGTGCACGTGTGTTTGCGCACGCAGGTTTGAGTGCGCCTGCATGTGCATGGATGTGTGTGCACGTGTATTCGTGTACAAGTGTGTGGTGTGTGTGTGTGTATGAAAGGCTGCAAAAGAAACTGGTAGCAGCACTGGTCTCTTTATTTTTTATTATTTATTTATTTATTTTTGAATTGGAGTCTCACTCAGTCACCCGGACTGGAGTGCAGTGGCCGTTCCCGGCCACCACAGCCGTGACCTGCTGAGCTCCAGCGATCCTTCCGCCTCAGCTTTCCAAGTAGCCGGAATTACAGGCATGCGCTACCACGCCCAGCTGATTTTTTTATTTATTGTAGAGATGAGGTCTTGCCTAGTTGCCCAGGCGGGTCTCGAACCTGCGGGCTCAGGCAGTTCACTCACCTCAGCCTCCCAAAGCGTGGGATTTACAGGCTGAGCCACTGAGCCCGACCATATCTTTTTTTTTTTTTTTTTTTTTTAAGTTGGAGTCTCACTCAGTCACCCAGGCTGGAGTGCAGGGGCACGCTCTTGGCCACCGCAGCCTAGACCTGGGCTCAGGCGATCTTTCCGCCTCAGCCTTCCAAGCAGCTGGAACCACAGGCGTGTGCCACCACGCCCAGTTCATTTTCTGACATATTGAAGAGAAGAGGTCTCGCCAAGTTGTCCAGGCTGGTCTCCAACCCTGGGCTCAGGCAATCCTCTCGCCTCGGCCTCCCAAAGTGCTGGGATGACAGACTTGAGCCTTCGCACCCAGCTTGCACTGGCCTCCTCAGATAGGGAACTGGAGGCCAGGAGTGGGCACAAGACGTTTTGCCATGTTTTATAACGTTCTGCATGTGTAAAATGCAATAACTTTAAAAGTAAATTTCAAAAGGAGGGGGCATTTGCATACCAATCCAGGCTCCTGGCTTGCCAGTGCGGGCTCTCCGGCGAGCTGGGGACATTTTGTCTGGGCCTTCAGACCGAGAGCTGGCGTCAGGTTCACGCTTGGGTGGAGCGTCTGGCAGCTGCGTGAGGAGCAGGAGGACAGGATGGGGCTGCCTCCATGGGCAGGGGGCGGGGTGGAAAGCTGCAGCCATCCCGTTCCTCGGGCCGTTCCTCGCTCTGTCCTCCAGTGATGAGGCAGGCCCATGCCCTCGTCGGGTTGCCAGACCCCGGGGCGCGGGTCCGAGGATCACCTTGAGCACAGCCACCCTGGGCGTCAGCCGGGGCGCCCTCGGGATCACAGCGGCCTGGAGGTCAGTGGCCTGGAGGTCGGCGCCCTCTTCCTGCAGGGCAGCGTGGGCAACCTGGGCTCCCGGAAGGCGGCAAACCGGGTTCTACCGCCTCTGGGCGAGGGACAGCGGCCTCGGCAGGGTTTGGCTGCCCCTGCTCCTGGAATCGAGCGGGGTGTTTTCCTGGAGCCTTGGTGGCCACTCCGTCCGCAACACCGAGGCCTCAGACACGGTCCGCGTTGTGAGCAGGTCTGCAAAGGCCTGGCGTTAATTAATGCCAGCTCCTGGTTCTTCAGGTCAGGCACCTCGCACCCGGCAAGCGTACACCTTCACGTAAACCTGCATAGGCAGGTGCTGTCATCATTCCCATCTTACAGACGAAGACACAGGCTTCGAGACCAACCTGCCCCACGGCAAATAACAGCGGAAGCCCAGGCTTCTAGCCTGCAAGCGCAATCCCCAGGCTTCACTGCGTTCAGGAGAGATGCCCGTCCTGAAGGTTCCAAACGGAGCCCGTCACGGAGCACCTGCACATTTGGGTTAAAATGTGAACTTTATCTTCACCCCAGTTGAGGCCACGCTGAGAGCACACCTCTGGGGATGAACGTCACGGGACTGAGCCGAGTGAGTGGGGTGGCGGCTCATCCCGCGTGGCAAGGAGGGAGCAGACGTCCCTGCCAGGGCGGGAGCCCTGGGTCCACGCAGACACTCTGCCCACACAGCTGTGCAGCCCGGGTGACCAAGAGACGGCCCAGTGCCCCTGGGGAGTGTGGTTGGTGCTCACTCTAAACAGGCTTCGTGTTTCAGACACGAAAAACATCCAGTCATGCAGCATTTTAGCTGTGCAGAAGAGAATAAGCAGATGCCCCCGACAGGCGCAGGCTGGTAACCTTTCCCCACGTGCTGAGCCCGCCCAGCTCCACAGAGGGAGGAGTTAGGGTGCACGGGCCGGGTCCGCCCTCCCACCTCCGCCCCCAGCGCCACGGCAGCCAGTGTCTTGCCCTTGCCGACTTTTTTCTTCACTGAGTGATACAAGTCTAGATGGCGCTTCTTCCCCACGGTGTGCCTGCAGGGTGAAGTTTTGCATCTCTGAACACCCAGACAAAATATAGGTCAAGTGTTGAACCTGTCCAGCACCTCCAAGGACTCACGCTGGCAATCCCAGCACTTTGGGAGGCCTGGGCGAGAGGCCTGCTGGAGGCCAGGTGTTAGAGGCCAGCCTGGGCAACATAGGGAGTCCTGGCCTCTACAAAAAACGTAAAAGGTAGCCGGGCGTGTGGTGCACCTGTAGGCCCAGCTACGGGGGAAGCTGAGGTGGGAGGATCACTGGAGCCCAGAGGCTGAAGCTGCAGTGAGCTGTGATCACACCATGGCGCTCCAGCCTGGGAGACAGAGCAGTCCTGCTGTGAAGCGCACCACCGGCCGGGCGTCTTAAACAGAAAGGGACTTGCTCACTGTCCTGGAGGCTGGAAGTCCAGCATGGCGGTGGCCAGAGCTGCTGCCTCCGAGGCCTCTCCTTGGCTCACAGCTGGCCGTGTTTCCGTGTCTTCGTGTGTCTTTCCCCGTGGGCATCTCTGACCTGATTTCTCCTTGCAAGGGCACCAGCCATATGCCGTAGGGCCCACCTGCGTGACCTCATTTCACCCAGCTGCCCTTTAAAGATGCTGTCTTCACGTAGAGTTCCTTTTGAGCCATGGGGGCCGGTTCCGATACGTGGATTTTGAAGGGACACAGCTTGGCCCTTGACACCTATTAAGCCATTCCCGTTTCAGCACGCCCCCAGGGGGCCTGTGTGCATGGCCCAGGTCTGCTCCCGGTGGATAAGACCCTGCCTGCAGGCGAGGCAGAGGCTGCAGTAACCCCCTTTCTCTCCCTCCCATGGGCCTGGCCGGGTGGGGTCGCTGTGGCCTGGAGGCCTTGCCTCTCCCGGAGGAGCCGTGGGTGTGCGCAGGAGAGGTGAAAGGGAGAGGAGGAGGAGTCCAGCCGGGTGGAGTCTGGCCCTCGGGCCTTCAGAAGTGCCTCCTTCCAAGCAGGTGGCTCCTGGCAGGAGCTCACCTCTGCAGACAACCTCCATCAAGACACAGAGCCAGCCTCGGGGCTTTCCTGGGACCGAAAGGGGCCACTCTGCATTCCTGCTACCTCTGTGAGCCCCTCGCCACCTCTGTCCTAGCCCGGTGCTGTGGGCCAGTTGACCCGGAGACACCCCCATGGCTGAAGCCAGTCCCACTCTGCTGTCAGCCGTGTGTGGCTTAAACTGGAGGTTTTCTTTTTTTTTTTTTTTTGTTGGAGTCTCACTCTGCCGCCCAAACTGGAGTGCAGTGACCACTCCCGGCCACCGCAGCCTCGCCTGCTGGGCTCCGGCGATCCTTCCGCCTCAGCCTTCCAAGTAGCTGGAACGACAGACGCGCGCTACCATGCCCGGCTCATTTTGATTTATTGTAGAGATGAGGTCTCGCTGCCCAGGCAGGTCTCTAACCTGTGGGCTCAGGCAATCCACTCACCTCAGCCTCCCAAAGGCGCGGCTTTGCCACTGAGCCCAGCTAAACTGGAGGTTTTCAAGCTGTGTCCCATGAAACTGTCAGGTGCTTCCAGGGTTTCACAAACATTTGATTCCAATAGCAATTTGTGTGTGTGTGTGTGTTTATTTAGAGTTGGCATCTCACTGTGTCGCCCAGGCTGGGGTGCAGTGGCACAATCATAGCTCACAGCAGCCACAGCCTTCTGGGCTCAAGCAATCCTCCCGCCTCAGACTCCAGAGTAGCCGGGACTACAGGCGTGCACCAACACGCCCGCACAATGAAAAGTATGTTTAACTTATTTTTAAGTGGCAAAGAATGTAAAAATCCAGCAGCACACAGTGTGGTATTTGTACTAAAAGGAGAGTGAGTACCCACAATCAGATCTGACAGCAGAGTGACTAGCAGCAGGCCGACCCTTCTGCGAGCAGTAACAATGAGCTTGAACAAACCCAAAATCTACCGATGCCACTGCAGGACGTCCAGACAGTGACGGAGGGGAGCAGCCCCTGAGAGGGAAACACACGGCTTTCCCCAAGGGGGTCTCTCCTGGACTCCACAGTATGTCAGGGTCTTTAGAGAGCTCATGGAGGAGGTTGCTGGCCCACCCAGGCTTCTGACTCACGGGCTCCGAGGGACTGACACACTCGCCCTCCTCACAGGTTTCCAATGACACTGACAGTCCAGGCCACACTGTGAGAACCCCAGCCAGCTTGTACAGGGCAGAGGCCATTGAGAGATTAGAGCTGGAGCAGAAGTTGCAGGCTCTCAGGCCTGGCACGTCCAGAGAGTCTACGCCTGGAGTGGCTGGAACTTGAGGGAAAGCCAGGAAGGTGAAGAGTTGAGCGTACGCAGCCCCCAAGTCTGCGTGTGACTCTCAGGTCCCCGGCCAACCCCGAACCATATGTGCACGGAGAGACTCTGACAAGTCCAAGGGCCACAGCAGCAGGTGGTGGACGCACAGATGCCCGCAGCCACACATCACAGGAGAGGGAGAATTTGGAGTCATGAAAGCGTGAGCCTTCCACAGACTCCGTGGGAGGCACATGCTTCTAACGAACAAAGACGAAACTCAAGTAGACCCACCCTAGCAAAATCCAAGACAAGCCTTAAAAGCCACATGAGCCACCAGGAATCTAAGGACAAGAAAGTCTCCAGAGGGCGAGAACAGCGTCTAGTCTACACATAAATTCACGTGCAAATACTACAAACGTGGCCAGACACATGACGAAGAGGAACTGAGGGCCACAGTCAAGAGACAGACTAGTCAACAGAAACAGACTCTCCGGCAACCCAGAGGCCACGGCAGGCGGACAGGGACACTGACGTAACAGTACAGATATTGCAGTCTTTGCAAGGAGGCATGGCGAGGCAGGGGGACAGGAGACCCGGGGAGGCCCTGAGCCTGATCACACCCATAAATCTCTCCACACAAACTGTCCCGTCACACGCTATTCTGCAAAAGTTAATTATTCAAAGCCAAACATGCCCGAAAACTGCATTGAAAGCCCAAACGATGACACCCACAGCCAAATGGGTTGTGATTCCAGGTGGGACACTTGGTGACAGCAGGGCTGGTGGCTGTGCCCCGCTCAGTATTCCTGCCAGAGGCAGCCGCCCGCCACACGTGTCATGAGGTGCGGGCCTGCCTCTGCCACTAGCTCTTCCTAGTGAGGTCCTCGGTGGCGTTGCCCATCCTCGGAAACTGAGACCCGCTTCTCACAGCCCAGTGGATACAGTTCCTACACACATTTCTGGTCACAAAACATCACCGAGCTTCCGGATAAAGACCAAGTCCCTCCCAACTATAAATGTGGAAATACACACGAGTGAGACATACAGTTGGGAAAGACGAGCAGGAACAAGTGAGTCGTTGCTCCAGGGTCCAGCTTGGGGCCATGGTGGCCAGGGCCCACCCGGGCAGTGCAGGGGCCAGGTGGGCAGCGATCCCAGCGGGACGCCGTCCCATCGCTGACCACACACTCCTCACTTGTGCTGGCACCGTGTGGACGTGCCAGTGAGTGCCCTGTGCACGGCCGTGGGGTGGGAGGAAACCCATGCAGACAGGGGAGACAAGAAGACCACAGACCAGGGCCCTGCCTGGGAATCAGCGTTCCTTTCATCAGCATGGCAACCAGGGAGGCCCGGGCAGCTCATGCAGGGACGTCCTGCTTTCTTCAGGCCACATAAACAGTGGCCCTTTGCACCAGAGCTGGCTGTCACCAAGAAGATGATGACGGCTGGTGGCAAGCAGGGCCGAGTGTCGGATCGTCCCCACGAACCCACCTTTCACCTTCGGCCTGGCCGGCGACGGCTCATGGGCGGCGAGCCAGGAGTGCCCGCGACAAGGGCTGGTGAGCATGCACTGAGACGGTCGCCTTTGGACAGTAAACCTCGCACAGTCCCCAGTGTTCATGTGGTAAGTTTGCAAATATTCGTAAGGGCCCTGCCAAGTGCCGTTCTGTGTTGAGAGGAAGCCAGGGAGCAGAACGGGCTCTCCGTGCCACGGGGGAGAGGGAGCGGCAGTGAGCTGTGAAGACGCAAGCAGGGAGGCCTGGCAGGGGCAGGACTTGCCGTGAGCTCGGGCGGCAGCACAGAGGGAGAGCGTGCTGTGGGGAGGCCGCCGCCAGGGAGCCAACCGTCCAGGCACCGAGCACGGGTCCCCAGGCTTGGGAAGGCCGTCACCACCCACCCGAGGCACCGAGCTCTTCACTTCCTGGCCGCTGAGGAAGCCTCCCTGGAGCTGCTGCCCGGTGGCCCGGCCTTCCCGGAGGCACAGCAGAGGTGCTGGTTCTCTCAGCTAGGTGTTGAGTAAGCGAACGAGGGCGGAAGTTCCACCTTGACAGCTCAGCGAGCCCCAGAGCACACGGCGCTGGTGTTCGTGCAGGGTGATGAAAACAGTGGCTGGCGTTTGCTGAGGGCTCCCTGGCTCCTCAGCCATGTGAGCATTTTATGCCATTTCGCGCCCGCCTGACAATGGCCCCCGCCTTCTGTCTGTCCATGTCCTGCCGTGGCGCTCTCAGAAAAGCCCTGGCCGGGAATACCCTTTTGCCCACCCCACGCGACGACCACAGAAGGGTGGCGCCGACGTTCAGGTGCTGCGAAGACAGGGATGGCCGCCAGCGGGTCGGGAGCGCTGTCGACTAAGCCTGTCTGGGCAGCGCAGGCCGCGTGGGACTCTGGCGAGCACTGCTGGCCTGGAGACCATGCGGGGCAGCCCCAGCATTGCGTGCGGGCCCCACGCGGAGACCCCTCGGGATTTGGGGTTCTCGTAGGAACACGGACGTCGAGACAGAATCGCTGTGTGCCAGGCCGAACCACAAGGCTGGCGGGACCCTCGCAAGTGAGAGGAGTGGTGACAAGAAGCTACTGCCACGTTAAAAAGACCCTGTCAGTGGCTAAATACCGCTTCTATTTCCACAAGTTAAATTTAATCACATGTTTCAGCTGATTTTTTTTTTTTTTGAGTTGGAGTCTCACTCTGTTGCCCAGACTGGAGTGCAGTATCTGCTCCCGGCCACTGCAGCCTCGACCTGCTAGCCTTCTGAGTAGCTGGAACTACAGGCGTGCGCGACCACGCCCGGCTCATTTTGACTTATTGTAGAGATGAGGTCTCACCAAGTTGCCCTGGCGGGTCTCGAACCCATGGGCTCAGGCAATCCACTCACCTCAGCCTCCCAAAGACACGGGATTACAGGCTGAGCCACCGAGCCCGGCTTGATTTTTTTTTTTTTTTTTTTGAGTTGGAGTCTCACTCTGCTGCCCAGGCTGGAGTGCAGTGGCTGCTCCCAGCTACCACAGCCTTGACCTGCTGGGCTCCGGTGATCCTTGCACGTCAGCCTTTCAAGTAGCCGCAACCACGCCCGGCTAATTTTTGATTTATTGTAGAGACGAGGCCTCGCCCAAGTTGCCCGGGCTGGTCTCGAACCTGCAGGCTCAGGCAATCCACCGCCTTGGCCTCCCAAAGTGCTGGGAAGACAGGCACTGAGCCCGGCCCATCCTGTGTCTTTTAAAGAAACTCAGAAAAGAAGCCTCATATGGTCTTTCTCGCCTGTGGATCTTATATTGTTTTTATTTTGAGGGCTTGTCAAGGGCAGGGTTGTCACCTGTGTTTGCACGCGGGATCCCCGGTGTGTGACATCCCACCGGGAAGGCCAGGCCAGCCACCCGCAGTGAGTCCAGAGGCACGCAGAAGCAGCACTGCCATGAGCAGTGGGACACGCAGGAACAGAGGCCCACGCCTCCACGCGCCTTCAGGTGACCGCGAGAGGGCAGGCGCTGCTGGGCTTGTGGAGGCCGGAGACCCTTCTCCTCACAGCGTCCGGAGGTGACCAGCTGGCTCTCTTCACTGGGCACCGAGCAAAAGATTCAGCTCCTTGCGATGGACCCGCCTTGTGTTCTGTTCGTTTAGCAACATTGAGGGAAACTGGCGACGTGCAGAAACTGGCTTCCTGCGAGGGGGTGGACCCCGGGGAGCAAGCCAGGGCTGCACCCTCAGTCTCAGCCGGCTGTCACTGAGAACCGGACTCCGTGCGGCATCCCGTCCTCCACTGGCGAGGTGCTGCTGTTCCGACAGCCACCCCTGTGCTAGGCAAGGCGGACACGTGGCCAGACGTCCTGGCCTGTGGGACGGGATTTTCCCAGGGTCTCCTGGCGCAAAAGGCCCAGTTCCCGCCGCAGCAAACAACACCCTCGAGTTGAAACATGACAGCCTCCTCACAAGCACCCCCAGCTCCAGGGAATGTTCTCTCTTAAAAACTTAAAACATTTTTAGTGCTGGGGTCTTGCCAGGGGCCCAGGTCAAATCACCACTCATTACGTCTTCAAACCCCTGGACTCCAGCGATCCTCCCTTCTCCTGGGCCTCCCAAGCAGCTGGAGCTACAGGTGTGTACCGCCACACCTGGCTCCAGGGAGTTCCTGGCAAGCTGCCTGTTCGGGATGTTCCTCTGCACTTGTGGACTGACCTGGCCACCCACTCTGACCCTGCCACAGACAGCCCTGTAGGTCAGCAGCCCGCACCCAGCTGCAGGGCCACCGTGCAGAATGCAAGCCCAGCCCTCTTTACTCAGAAGGAAGTTCACCTACTGATGTACCTCTCAAGTAGCTGACTATTCAGAAAACTCATGGCTCTCCCCTGAAAAAAATGAGAGAAAAGATAATCCAGAGACATCTGACCTCCATGAAAGTAAAAACAAAAACCCGTAGGATATCTTTTTTTTTTTTTTTAGTTGGAATCTCACTCTGTCGCCCAGACTGGAGCGCAGTGGCCGCTCCCGGCCCCGCAGCCTCGACCTGCTGGGCTCCGGCAATCCTTCCGCCTCAGCCTTCCCAGTAGCCGGAGTTACAGGCATGTGTTACCATGCCCGGCTCATTTTTTGATTTATTGTAGAGATGAGGTCTCGCCGCCCAGGCGGGTCTCGAACCCGCGGGCTCAGGCAATCCACTCACCTCAGCCTCCCAAAGGCGCGGGATGACAGGCTGAGCCACCGAGCCCGGCTTAATTTTTTTATATTTTTGCACGCTTGAAGTCTCACTATGCTGCCCAGGCTGGTCTCGAACTCCTGGGCTCAAGCGATTCTCCTGTGTCAGCCTCCCAAACTGCTGGGATAACAGGTGTGAGCCACTGCACCCAGCCAAAATGCAAATTAAAAAACCTCTTTTATTATTTCAGAAGTATATGAGCACTGTAGACATCTTTAAAATTTTTAAATTAATTTTTAAAATTTAAAACTATTTCCATCCTATTCATACTTTATGTTTGTCCCACTTTGGTAGCATTTGTCACAATTGTAATTTGACGTTTATTTTTATGACTCTTAAAACCACGTGTCGCCGGGCTTGGTGGCTCAGCCTGTAATCTCAGCACTTTGGGAGGCTGAGGTGAGTGGATTAATTTGAGCCTGCGGGTTTGAGACCAGCCTGGGCAACTCGGCAGGACCTCATCTCTACAGTAAATAAAAAGTTAGCTGGGCATGGTAGTGCGTGCCTGTAGTTCCAGAGCCCAGCAGGTGGATGCTGGGGTGGCCGCGAGTGTGCCACTGCACTCCAGCCTGGGTGACAGAGTGAGACTCCAACTCAAAAACAAACAAACTAATAACAAAACAACATGTGTCTCCTCCAAAGGCTCTACAACTCCCTGAGGACAAGGACCTTGTCTGGCTTGCCTCCCCTGTAGCCCATGTTTCTGGTAGAGTGGGTGACACGTGTTGGTAACTCAAGTATTTGTTTAGTGGTTAAATAAACAACTGAAATCCTTGAAAAAGTAGAAAATTGTTTGTTTTGGGGCACATGGCCTGCTCATACCAGCTTTCTTTTTTTAGTTTTTGAGGCAGGGTTGTACTCTGTCACCCAGGCTGGAGTTCAGTAGCACGATCGTGGCTCACTGCGGCCTCCAACTTTTGGGTCAAGCGATCCTCCTGCCTCAGCCTCCCGAGTAGTTGGGACGACAGGCATGTGCCACCACACCTGGCTAAGTTTTTAGTTTTTTGTAGAGACGAGGTCTCACTATGTCGCCCAGGCTGGTCTCCAACTCCTAGGCACAAGTGATCCTCCAAAGTGCTGGGATGACAGGTGTGAGCCACCGCACCCGGCCTCAGCCCGCTTTCTCAGAGTTAATTTCCTAGCCAGATGTGTCCGTTTAGGATTGAGTTTGACTCCACCCGTGGTGATGGACTGGATCAGGGCAGATGCATGACCCACACGGGGCCAATCAGGTTCTTTTCTTGAAGAACTGGGTACTGGACTCCGGAGTGCCAAGGGGCGAGTCTGGGGCGTGTCCGGAATTGGGAGGTGGGCGGACCCTAGGTCATGGCAGCTCCGGCTGTGGTGCGTGAAGCCGCCGTCTGTGCTCAGAAGAGTGAGACAGCCATGCAGGGTGCGGCACAGGCAGGAGGGAAAGAGGCCCCCTGGGCCCGGTCTCCGAGGCCAGCAGCTTGCTGGGGCTGCTCTCTCCGGAAGCCCGGATTCCAGGATCCCGTGCGGCACTGCTGGAGCCAAGGCCCCGGGTCCCGACTCAGACCAACCCAGCCTAGTTTCCGGGATGTGTACACCTGAGGCTGAACGGAGACAGGCCCCTCATGTCTTAGGAGGGGAGACCAGGGGATCTGCCTTGGGCGTCCCGGTCAGGCCCCCAGCGGGAAGACCCACTGCCGTGGGTTCTCCCACCTGTCAGGGAGAGCCAAGTCCTCTGCTTGAGACAGGGCCAGGCAGAGGACTTTGGGAGAATCGAACCTCTCACCTGAGAGGCTTGTGGGTTCAAACAAGACAAAGCACGGGAATGCCTAGGACATTTCTGAATGGAGAACTGGAAAAAAAGAGAGGGTCAAACCAAAGCCAGACTCCTATCTCTGCTATTTGTGGCTCCGGGCTATTTTTGAAGACACCGCCTTTGAATTCCCCGAGGGAATTTTCCCTTCCGGTCCTGTCATCTGGTGGCCAGCTCAGGGTTTGCTGGCTTCTGGGAGACCAGGGGATTTTGCAAAAGAAAGTCTGGTGGTTTCTGGTTCAAATGGAGCTATGCAGACCGGTCTCTTCCACATGATGGTGCTGGGAGCCTGACCAGACAGTTGAGACGGGTGGCGGAAAGCACCCACTGGGGCCTGCCGGTCTCAGCACACGGTGCGCTTTGGACCGGCATCCAGCCTGGTTAGAGGCGCAGACTCCGGGTGGGCCTGCAGTTACAGGGTGAGACTGGGTTCCTCTGTGGGTCTGACTGTGTTCTTGGCCTCTCGGCGGTGCCGGCTCCCAGGGTTTCCTCTGGCAGTCCCAGCACGGTCCTGGCTGAGGCGGGGATTCCAAGGGATCTATCTCCAAACTGGAAAACACACAGGGACCTTCCTTCCCCAGAGCTGAGGGCGGCCGGGAGGCTGAGGCCCCGCAGAGGGACACACCGTGGGGGCATCGAGAGCGGTGGCCTCCACCCTGGGGGCTTGGCATGGGGCAGGGGGCGTCTGTGGCTGGAACCAGAGAACAGTGGGTGGAGCCATGGCAGTTCTGGGGCCATGTCCTGTCCGGGACCCCGGACCCCAGCAAGGAGAGGAGAGGCCTGGCTGGTAGCCGGTTCCCTGGGAGCTGGCCCCTGTCTCCTCCGATGCGGGAGGGATGTCCTCAAGGCACTCCCAAGCGGAAGCCACATGTCAGGGCTGGCTGGAGAGAGAGAGAGAGAGAGACTGCTGT
>NW_007074555.1:0-1966 GCF_000164805.1 Carlito syrichta | reverse complement strand
GGAGAGAGAGAGAGAGAGAGAGAGAGAAGTGGGGAAGAAAGAGGAGGGGAGAGGGGGGAGAAGCCCGAGCCCCGGCCATCTGTAAGACGACAGGTTCCAGATGCCAGTCCCCCCTGCTGTCTGCCCGGAGGTCGGCCAGGTCAGCCAGGATCAGCCCTGCAGCCGCTGGAGGTCAAGGCGCTGAAACCACTCTGGCCAGAAGGGGGCCCCAGATTTCACCCACATGGGCCTGCCGCGGTCGCAGTCTGGCGGCACCTCCTTCCCACCACGGGCCGGAAAGGCCAGAAAGCCCCAGAGCCAGGACCGGCACCCGCTGGCAGGCCCTGCCCCGAGACGGCGGCGCCGGGCGGCAGCAACTCCGATCCGCGCCGAGGTCCTGAGGGCCCAGACGCCCCTGTCCTGAGCACCCACTCGCGTCAGCCCTGCACTGGGGCAGGCCGGGCGGCAGGGGAAGGATGGGTTCGGAGTCGGAGTCTCCGGTCCACGGCCCTGCGCTCGGGAAAGTCCAATAACCACGAAGGTGTGAAGGGTTCATCACGGCGGAGCCCGAGTGGTCCCAGGGCCTCATGTGGCTGGTGACCAAGGGACGGCTGCAAAGCGCCGCAGGGTCTCTGAAGAGGAGGAGAGGGAGCACCGTGCCTGTCTCCGTGCTTTCCTGCGTGGCGTCTTCTTGGGCCGCTCGCTGGGGGAGCAGGCAGGGTGGGGGCTACTGTGCACAGAGGATTCAGGAGTCACACACGGTCCCGCCCCGGGGTCGCGTCCAGGCTGCCTTGTCGGCGGGTCTGGGCAACTCACGATGTGCGTGTGGGTGGGGAGTTGGACCGAGGGGCTCGGTTCGAGGGAGCACAGTGCCCCGGGTCTGCAGGTGTCACACACGAGCTCGTGCTCTCCAGGGACCCATCCCTGCCTGTGGACGTGCACAGGGCCGGCAGGGGAAAGACAGCCGTCCAGGCCAGCAGCTGCGTGGCTTAGGCCACTTGCTTGTGCCTCTGCAAGCCGAGAAGAATAAATGGCCTCTCTGAGCCTTCCATTGGGAAGCTTCTTTGAGTCCAAGCATTCTACCATGATCTGTTTGAAAAGTCAGATTTTCAGGCGTCAGATTTTATCTTCATTGTGGGTCCTCTTTCCCTGACTCACCTTCAGCACGTCTGGGTGGTGACGCGTTGCATTGTGCACTCACACTGTGTCCTGGGGTTGGAGCCGTCGGCTCACAGGCGGGGTGTGGGACAGGGTGGCTCGTGATGTCCACCACCTGCTCCCCCGTCCACCTGCCACTGCCAGGCCTGGCCGGGGCAGTCAGTGAGTGACCCACGGTCCCGTCTCCAGGGAAACCACCCGGTGCCCATCATTTTGGAAACCAGGCACACGGAAGGCGTTCTGGCCACCACGCACTGGACCGAAGGGAAGCCCCAGGGCCCGCAGGAAGGACGTCTGTGCGAGGCTGGCGGGCACAGGGGCGGCGGACCCTGCGAGGAGAGGCAGACCTGCTCCCAGGGATGGAAACCACCTGGGGTCGGCCGGCACAGCCCCGGGGGTCTCGGCGCCCAGGGCTGGGGGGTCGGAGGCAGCCGGCAGTTGGAGCCAGCATGGGCGCACAGGGGGCGGCTGGGAGGATGCTGGGCCTCCAGACGCGAATTCAAGAGACGCCAGGCTGCCGGATCACCCACCGCGCAGGACGCTGGGGCAGCAGGGGCCTTAGACCCCCTCTCCTGCAGAGGTCTCGTGCCTACCGTGCTCGCCGTGGGTTGGTGCGGGAGGAGGGTGACCGGGACACCCTGTGGCCGTCCTGGCGAGCAGGGGGGCTCTCGTTCCGAGAGGCCGAGGCAAGCCAGCCCGCCCCCTCCGCCTCACCAGGGCTTCCCAGGCTCCATGGTCCCCCAGGGCCACGGTGCCCCTCCGCCGTGAACCTGCGGGAGCCCTGGGCCGCGAGCCAGGCCCGTTCCTGGCCGGCCCGCCCGCCTTGAGG
>NW_007074554.1:34094-58511 GCF_000164805.1 Carlito syrichta | reverse complement strand
TAGCAGAAATTATTTTGCAGCAGTATTTTAGAATTTGTAGGCTTTTATACTCACTTTGAACGTTTTCCCACTGATTTGCTCATGCTTAATAATCCTCTTTGTTTCAGTATTCTCTCTGCTGAGAGCAGGGCAGGTCCTGTGGGCAGCGTCTGTCCCAGGCCCCCAGGGCCTCGGTGGGCAGGGCACGCCATGCACAGGCTGCAGCTGCAGGCCATGGCTCGCACGCTCCGCCCCGCTCGCAAGAGGGAGGGGTTATTAGTTACATCCTGCCATATGAGGATGCAAGGCATCTGGGTGGCCATGACGGAGAACAGGAAGATAATGTTTAACCTGCAAGGCAAAACTTAGTGAGAAAGTCCCCTCTGGTGGCCATCTTACATTGAAGGACGGCCATTTTTTTTTTTTTTTTTTAGAAATGATTTCACTCAGATTATCAGCCCTTTTCTTTACGTCTGAGAAATGATCAGTCATAAGAGTTAGAGGTTTTTAGTCAGTCTCTGTCCCATGTTTTCTGTCCACAGTAACACACACACAAACACAGCAGACTAAAAGACGCCACCACACAAAAATACGTTTTCCTACGGCCGTAGAGACAGATGAAACTGATCTGAAGGCAAGTCCACGCCTCTTGGTGCTGGGCTACCTTCAGATATGAGGACAGCGCTATCCTCCAAATGGGGGCCTGGTGCGTACACGAAAAATCAGGCGTACCAGACGATCCCCTCTCACCGGCTGGCCAGTGTGTCCGGGAGCTAAACTGAACACAGGCTGAGTCCGCGCTTCTCAGCACTCTGGACTCCCTTACAGGTACAGGTGAGGACAGACAGCGTCCGCCCTGTCCTCCAGATGAGGGGGGCCTGGGACGTCTCTCAGGATCCCCGGCCGACGGCCCCAGGGCACGTCCGCCCACACCTTCTTCCGGCCTTATGGGTTGGATATCAATATCCTACAAGAAGCGTGCTAACGAACAAGTAACAAACAAGCAGACAGACAGACAATCTAATGAACAGGCAGACACACTCACCTGCCAGCGTTGAGATCCTCCGGGCCAGGGTCTAGGAGGTCTCTCAGATTGCAGTGGGACCTCCAAATGTTAAACCCAAGATTTTAAATCCAAGAGACCACAAAGAGCCAGCTCCGATGCAAACACACGAGGGTCTTTATTCAGGCTTGAGTCTGGGCTCACGTTTGAAGCCGACGCAGTGACTTCAGGGATGAGAGAGCCCCGACCCAGGCTAACATGCACCTTTTATACAAAATTCTGAAGGGGTGGGGTGGCTTTACAAACTTGTGCACACAGGATTGGATAAAAACTATATGACGCAGTTACAAAGACTTTGATTGGTTGATTTAAGTTCGATTTGCGCGGGCTCAGGCTTAGTTACTTGTGATGGACAAATAACTGCCAAATGGGTGGAATGGAATGCCAGATAAGCTAGGTTTAGTGAGCAGGCAGGAGGAAACAACACCGAGCATACCAGGAGAGAGACGCCACAGAGGTTACCACAATTTAAGCAAAGGAATGCTCGGAAGGGGCTTATTGCTTAACATTCACACACTGAGAATTCATATTTTTTTTGAGATTTTTTGAATCCCTTGGGTCTCTCAATGCTACTTAGACTTTAGTTAACTCAGTGTAAGTTAATGCTAGCCTTGGAGCTAATCTTTCTCTGGCAACTAAGGGAATGAATAGACTGTTCTCATTTTCAAATGCTAAAAGCCAGGCTAGTTGAAAGTAAGTCCATTCCTAAAGGTTTAGGCCTTGCCTAAAATCGTAATCAACTTCTTGTCCCTGTAAAACTGTTGGGAAGTCTCTCAGAGTCTTGTAATGTATGCTGAGTGCCTACTTTATATTGTAATGCTAAGTAACGCTAATGCTTGCGTTTTTTGGCTGTGCTCATTTAATTGTCCATATCTTACAACTAAGGGTGCTGTTTAGTAATTCGTGAGGATTTTTGACAATTTTGCCTGTTCATAATTAGGAATAAGTAGAAACAGATCATCTTACATCTATGTGGTCTGTTCACTCTAAAAGGTTTTATACCAGGCCGTTTTTGTAGACATCATTGGAAAGTCATGAAGCAAAAAGAAAAAAAAAAAAGAAGGGCTTCAAAAGAAAAGCTGAGAACACTCAGTCCGGGAGAAGCAACAGGGTTCCAGGAATTCCTGGCATTGCTCTTTATGACTTTATTTAGTTATTTGTTTGTTTTAAAATTCTCCTTTGAGGAATAAATTGCAAGTGTTCAGTGCAAATTCTGGGTTTTCAAGAAACGTGACCAAGAGAGTGTGTAGTGGTCTGTGTCCTCGAATACTCCAATAGGACAGATTTTGAATGATTGGAGCAAATTAAAATTATGTGGTTTAATAATAATAATAAGTGCATTATTTTTTTAAAAAGTCAAATTTGAACTCACTACAAGTTAGCAGATAATAAGATTTGGAAACAAATAAAACTATCTGGCAATTAAATTCACTTTGTAAACCTAAGGAAAAATAAAATGGTCAAAAGTTCTGTATGCAGAGGCATTTAAAAAAATTTTATTTCACTACTTTGCAAACAAGATTATATCCTATAAAAAATTAAATGCCAAACTCCAGAGGCTTAGCTCAGGACTAGGAATACAAAACTCCCAATTATAGAAAGCCTCCAAAGTTCTTAGAAACTGAAACATTAAGAAAGAAAAAAAAAAGCAGAACTTCAAAATAAGCACCAGCCAGAGGAAAGGTAAACAAATTGGAAGTTGCCACTAAAGGCAAAAGCTCCAGTCACCCAAAAGAGGCCCGATAAGGATAAACCTGCTAAGGGAATGGTATCAGCTGCGATGAATGTGGTCAGTCTGGGCACCTAAAGCACAATTGTTCTTAATGGCCTAAGCCCCCAGAACTTTGTCCAATATCTGTACTAAAAGGCCACTGAAAGAGATGGTGTAGCTTCTCCCAAAGGGGGTGGGAAACACCTAGCTCAGCGATAGTGGCTGTTGACTGAAGGGGGAGGGGCACGGCCCAACGCAACACTCTGTATGCCATCCACCCAGAGAATCCTTGGGTCTATATAAATGTGGCTGGGGTCCAAATTAATTTCTTAATTAATACTAAGGCTAACTTTTTAGCCCTTGTACTCATACTGAACTTCTTCCTCCTAAAACCTGCTCTCCAGTGGAATTAAAGGTGTTCCAAAAACTAAATGTCTCACCTAACAATTACTAAAAGGTAAATTCAAATTATGACTGTAAAAGGTTATCTATAAATAAATAAAAAGGAAAGCAAAAGGCAAAGGAAAAATGTAAAAATGTTGTTGGTATAAAAATAAAGTTTTAGCAGAAAAAAAAGAAAGGAATATAAAATATAAATAAATAAATATATATATATATATGAGGAAATCTTATATGGTACATTTCTGTCCTATAATAAAGCAGATAGTTATGAAAATTTTTAAAAAGGGGGTAGAGAACAAAAATAAAATGCTATAAGCACACCAAAAATGGTATAAGTAAAGTTTAAGAAAAATATACATACAAAAGAAATTCTATAAACAATCTAGGCATAATAAAGTCTTTTCGGAATGCAAGTCTCCAAACATTTTTGGATTTCCCTTCAAATTTTATATAGAATTTACTTAAGTGCCTAGTTCAAATTATACTCTAACAATCTGTCAGGCTACCATTATAGTTCAGAAATACAAAAGCTGGTACTTGTAATAAAGCCACAGAAATTAAAGTTTATCATTCAAGTTATGCTAATAATTTCAGGCCTTGTAGCTTTTGTACAAAAGGTAGATCAGCCATTGCCTACAATTGTCAAAATGTAGGCCTGACTTTATTCCTTCTATTGAGCTAAAGTTCAGTAATTTCATGCCCACATAATGGTCATGCAAAAATTCCAGCCAGTGACTGCAAATAATGCCACTGCTAAATGCCTCAAGTCAGACAGGGAGAGATTTTCAATCTCTGGCTAGGCAGGACTGCGCCCATTATCAGCTCTGAAGAAATTACAGAAGATGGACCTTCACCCCTCAGCACCCCAAATGATTATGGGATTGAAAAATCTCTAAAGAATAAATAATTGAGGCAGAGTAGCTAGCACAGGTTAGATGTAAATAAATTTCCTATAGGTAGGTTTTAAAAAGTGTTCAAACATTTCTACTGCAGGCCGAGTGGCAACCTGTCCCACCCCTTGGCAAATCCAGGGAAAACTCCATCAGATGTAAAACTAGGACAGTATAATTTCAATTTGTGGGTTAGCATAATAATCACTAGAAATCCTTTAAAGACATGAGTAAACTAAACATAGGTATTTGGTATTGCATCACTTAGGATCCAAGTCCCTGAAATGGAATTTGTTAAACTTTTGAAATTGTTTAACGGTAGGCCTCTAAAGGAAAGGGGGGCCACAAATGTAAATACTCATAAGAAAATGTGTTGTGTATTTGAAACAAATTTTAGTCACAGTTTATGAGCTTATTTCCCTAGACACTTCTTGGACCAGAAGAAACCCAAACATCTAAGGGGAGTAAGTGCTGCTAAAAATTGAAAAAAGGAAGGACCCATTCAGCAACTGTACGAAAAAAAAAAAGGGGGACCCTAAGTGTGTCCCTATTCCTATACTAGTCTAGATAATTTAAATGCCTAACTTCCCTATGAAGTCTCAAAGGGGGGTGAACAAAAGCCCCTGCTAGGGGAAAAGTCCCCAGGCCTTTAAATAAAGTAAACAGGCTTCTTGCCTTTTGAAATTCCTTATGGGTGGCCATCCCCTCTGGTTAAGGGCATACAGGGAGACTTAAAGAAATTAAAAAATCTTGCCCTAAAAACCATCCATTGTCAAGTCAGAGAACGATTGTCAATTAGTTTAACTACCGATGCTCATTCCTTTAAGCCAGGTGATATGGTATGGGTAAAAGAGTAAAATGTATAATCTCTAAAGCCCCTCTGGAGGGGGCCATTTACTGTTCTTTTCTCTACCCCAACTGCAAGTAGCCGAAGTAGTTCCTTGGATCCATTATAGCAGAATTAAGCCGGTTTCCAGGACTGGGAGTGAACCGCAGATCCAGCAGCACCCCTTAAGCTGACCATTCGGAAAGTCGGGGAACCCAAAGAAGGACGTGGAACTAGTTTATCCAGCCCTGCTCCGGAAGCGTGAGGATACTTCAGGCCCTGCTTCACACACTGAAAGCTGATTGATCAATGCACGGCAGAAGATTGAGAATTCGGCTTAAGGACCCAATGGACACTACTGATAAGGCTTTGTTTTACTTTGTCAATCTTTATACTTGCTAAACTGTTTGTAACTTTATTTGTTGTAGAATTAACAGTTGTCCCCATTGAGCATGTTAGAAAAGGGTTTTGCTAGCATTTTCGTCCTTTCTTATCATAGGAAGTTTACTTGTGCTTTTATGTATTTCTACCTAATCTGGGTATCTACCACTTCCCCTTTATACCCAGCATGTAAATGTATAGAAACTATCTAGCCAGATTTAAGGGATTTCCATCATTATTCATCCCAGCCGGAAGTTTGTTATACTGACAAACATATCTGCACCCATAATGGCTGGCTATACTTTGCTGAATTATCAAAACAAAGCTACCAGTACACTAAAGCTGGTGTCATAGCTTGTAAACACCCCCAGAAGCACAAATTGGGTTTGTTGAAATTTTGCTTCCTCACCCTAAAGCTGAAAAGCTAATTAAAGAAAGTGTGCAATTAGTAGTTCCTCCGACTGCCCAACAGTCAAAGCTAATGCCCTTCCCTCAATCGTGGGAAGTAGGGCAGAATCTGTTTATAAATTTGGCTGAAAATATAGCTCGGACACTTGGTGTCACCAATTGTTGGGTAGGTGGAGGGGCACTAATGACTGAAGAGTGGCCTTGGAAGGGAACTAGTCTGAATGCTTACCAGTTCCTCCAATGAAACCATTCTTTGACTGTTAGGACAAATAATGTACCCCAGAAGTGAATCCTCTCCTCAAAAGTAACTGGAGAAGACTGTTTAAGCAGAGCAGGTTCTGCTTATACTCAGTGGATAGGAGAGACTCCTACAAATACAAACAAAACAAAGGAAAACAACTTTACACAAATTCAATTAGAGAGTAAATGAAGCATTTCTTTTAGACCAATGTGCCTTTTGTTTTACTTAAGATTTACTGGGGAAAAGGCTTTTTCATTTATATTTCTTAGCAAGTGGAAAGATTACTAGAGATCTAAAAATAACAACACAATGATATTTTCAGGAAAAGATTAAGAAAGTTTGAAGGTCTTTGATAAAAGAGTAAATTTCTGAGTGGCCATTAGTTATGCAAACTTTCATCACTTAATCAATGTATGACAATCAGGACTATAAAATGTCATTACTAGGGCTAATTGTCATAACAGAAGGTAAGTGCTTATCAGAATGCCTGCAATATAGTTAAAAATTTACATGTAAATATTTCTATTATCATTGATATTTCATAGCGGATGATAAAGAATAAAGCTGAGAAGAGGCTATCTCATATAGGATACAATGGTTATATTGAATTTTAAAGGGTAGGATAGAGGAGTTGCAGTTAAAAATTGAGCCTTGATTTACATTTGAAGTAGCATCATGTTGCTTCATACTTCCTTTTCTCACCAGTAAATGTGGATGGTCAGAGCTGGTTTTTGAGTATTAAAACACCATATGAAAAGTACCTAATAAAATATTAGCAAATCGTACATGATTTCAAAAGTAGTTTTTTGTTAGTAGAGTTATACTACATGTACAAAATTTTAAAAAATAAATTCTACCATTCCTTAATTTTCTAGCTGTTGGAATACTCAAAGAAGATATTGTTGCAAAAAGACATTTCTAAAATACAAAATGCTGTAAATATTACAGGCAATATAAATGCGTATAATATAATGTCATGTGCAATCTTGGTGACAGTTTAACTTAATTTTTAAGCTTTCTTCTTTTATGCATATTTTAATATTTATCTTGCAATAAACATTGTATGTATTTGTACGGTACTGAAAAACATGGCTTCTGTTTATAAAATTTTGAAATATTTTTGTTTTTTGCGATAAAATTAGTACTAACACACAGGGCTAAGTTAATTGCAAATCGCTTCTTACTTTAAAAACAAAAAAGTTAGATCCTGCTATAAAATGAATCAACTCAAGCCTGTTCTAAACTGCATTTTTTCAAAATTAGTCTTTCTGTTTTATAATATATGTCCGCTAAAATATTAACGGTGAATTTAAATTTCTTCGTGTTGACAAATGTGGTTAGTAAGAGCTGGGTTTTGAGTATCAAAACACCATATGGAAAGTACCTAATAAAATATTAGTAAATTGTACATGTTTTTACATGTAATTATTTTACTCTCAGGGGTTTACTCCACGTATAAAATGTTTTTTAAAATCCACCATGCTTAAATTTCCTCATTGTTGCAGTACTCAAAGAGGATATTGTTATAAAATACACAAATAAGAAATTGTTACTGCATTTCCTTTTTATGTTTCAATTATATTCAATTATATAAATCTGTCATAAAAACATTAGAAAGAAAAAAGCTCTATGGGAAATGTTGAATGTTAAGTATTAGAAGTTGAAGCTTTTTGTCCTATTTTAGAAAATCTAGAAAGAAGTTGAAGCTTTTTGTCCTATTTTAGAAAATCAGGTGTTTATTAAAAGTTTTCAAAAAATAATTTAATCCATAATTTTTATTCAGATGGCTACTCATGATCACATAGGAATAATTTAATACAGTATCAGCTTCTTCATATGAAATTTTGTTGACTCCTCAGGAGGACCAGAAATAAATCAATGAGGTTTTAATTTGCATTTCTCTATTGATTAGTGATTTTTTTTCATAAATATTGGCAATTTGTATGTCTTCTAATGAGAAATGTCTATCAAGATGCCTTTTCCACTTCTCAAAAAGTATTTCAACTCTCCAATTTGGATGCCTTTCAGTGCTTCTGCCTTTTTTCTTTACCCTTTTCCATACTGGCAAAACATTTTCCTTTGAGAACTTTTTTCATTCAGAGAAACAAAAAAATAAAGTTGTTTGGGGTGAGATCTGTTGAATAGGGAGGGTGGGGCATGGAAGTGGAAGAAAAAGATGATTACCAAAGGGTACAAAATCTCAGTTAGTCAGGAAAAATGTATGTTATACCTTTTTAAATGTTCCATTTGCCATACATGGTGAATAGAGTTAATAACAAAGTACTGTACATTTCAAACTTGCTAAAAGTGTAAGTTTCAAAGTCCAGTAGGATTTTCATTTGAGAATAACTTGAGAAGGGGGTGCACTTTCGACTTCTCAAAACAATATTTAAATGCTTCAATTTGGACGAACTCTTCAGTTTGCTTTCTTGCTATTGAGTTGTTTGAGCACCGTTTATATTTTGTATATCAACTCCTTATCAGATGTATGGCTTGCCAATATTTTCTGCCAATTCATAGGTCATCTCTGCATACTGTTATTGCTTCCTTCACTGTACAGAAGCTTTTTAATTTGATGCAATCTCATTTGATTATTAGATTTTTGTTGTCTTTGGATTTGGAGTCAAATTTAAAAAATTATCCAACCTAATGTTGTGTAGATTTTCTGTTATGTTTTCTTCTAATAGTTGTAGAGTTTCCAATGTTATGTTTAAGTGCTTAATCCATTTTGAGTTGATTTTTTATGATGTGAGATAAGGGTCTAATTTCATTTTTTTGCATGTAGAAATCCAGTTTTCATTGAAGTGCCTTTTTCTATATGCCATTATTGGTTTTTCAGTATAGTTTAAAATAAGGTAGTGTGATGCCTCCTGGTGTGTTCATTTTGATAATAATTACTAGGGCCATTAGGATTTTTTTTGTGGTTCCATATATATTTCAGAAATTTTATCCTATTTTTATGAAAACTATTATTGGACTTTTGATAGGGATTACATTAAATCTGTAGATAACTTGAGTGTTAAGAATATTTTAATAGCCGGGCTCAGTGGCTCAGCCTGTAATCCTGTGCCTTTGGGAGGCTGAGGTGAGTGGATTGCCTGAGCCCGCGCGGGTTCAGGACCCGCCTGGGCAGCAAGACCTCATCTCTACAATAAATCAAAAAATCAGCCAGGCGTGGTAGCGTGCGCCTGTAATTCCAGCTACTCGGAAGGCTGAGGTGGAAGGATCGCCGGAGCCCAGCGGTGGCCGGGAGCGGCCACTGCACTCCAGTCTGGGCCACAGAATGAGACTCCAACTCAAAAAAAAAACAAGAATATTTTAATAAAATTAATTCTTCCAATCTATAAACATGTTATATCATTCCATTTACTTATGTCTTCTTTAATTTATTACATTAACATTTTATAGTTGTCATTATTCAGGTCTTTCATCTTCTTGGTTAGATTTATTACTCAGCACAAAACTATGAACTTTGCAGCAACTTGAATGAACTTAGAGGCTACAATACTGAGTGATCTATCACAGAAATTAGGAACCGAGTATCAAATGTTCTCACTCATAAGCAGACCTTGAACAACTATTGTAATACTATAAAAAAGGGATTGGCAGTAGTGGGAAACAGTCAAGGGAGGGTAGAGGCAGGATTGGCAGTAGTGGGAAACAGTCAAGGGAGGGTGGAGGCGGAATTGGCAGTAGTGGGAAACTGTCAGGGGATGAGAAGGGGGACACACATCATGAACAAAGGTACCTGCATAATGAACATTTGTATACCTAACCCTGAATTGTATCCCACATGTTTAAAATAATTTCTAAAGTTGATAATAAAAAAAAGAAAATGAACACAACAGATAAATCAAACTCATTTATGACTAAATTTTATATTAAAGTATCAATTTTATATACCTGGAAGTAAAACTCATTTTTCTTAAAAATGAGAAGGTATATTAATTAAACTGAACAATAAAATATAAGATATATAAGTAAACATGGTAAAATATAAACTTTCCATATAAAAAATATTTACTATCTTAGCAAGTTTTAACATTTATTAGCTTGAAATGATTTGGTAACTAAAGGACCCGAAGGTCTTCTCATTTGGCCAAGGATGGATAGCCACGTGTGAACGGTATCTGGCCTCCTGAGAAAAACTGTCCTGTTATTTTCCTGCTCTTTTCATTACAATGAGCACTGGGAGTCATTCTGAGATTACAGCCAAGTGAACAATGAATCAAGTAATTAATAGACAGTATTTTTTAGTCATTTTGTAGCTCAGACATAAGGTAATATAGTATAAAAAAAGTTACTGACTTGGAAGTCAGTCAGACTTAGATTTGAATAATGGTTCTACCTCATATTGATTTTGAAATTTTAAAATTTAGTTAACTTATGGGTTTTTGTTATATCACACATTCTGTAAAAGATAGTTATTATTATCTCTGATCCCAGTAAATGTGTGGTGCAGTTGAAAGACAAGTATATGATTTCTTATATATGAAAAAGAAATAACTTTTGAAATGTAAAGCATAGTGAACTGTTATTATAAAGGTAATACAAGAAAAACACAAAACAAGCACATTTTTAGAGTAAAAATTGATATTCCAAAAAGAAATGTAACATTAAAGTCTTCTGGTTCTCTGACTTGAATCTGCATGTTGAATAGTGTAGATACTAGGTATAAGGTTCAAAGTTAAACCAAATATAATCCCTGTCCTCAATAGAAGGTAGCACATGTAAATCAGCCAGCATATTGTAATGCAATAAATTATAGATATAAATTATAAAACTACTCCACGTAGAAGTGAGTAAAAAGATTTGGTTATTACTGAGCATATGTATGCTATGGTAGACAGGCAGTGAGTATTTACACTTATAGCAAGAGTCAGAAAACACTGAAGTTGACGGAGAAAGAGATACTTGATAACTGAATTAAAATTTGCCCTTAGAATGCTATAATTTTACTCTATAACATTATTTATAATCTGTCATTTTATCAGTGTGCAATTTTGCATTTCCTGACTGTGTTTCAACAACAATGTAAGTTCCATTACCTCATGACTGTCTTACTATTTAAAAATAAATTTTAAGCCAGCCTCAGTGGCTAAGTCTGTAATCCTGCGCCTTTGGGAGGCTGAGGTGAGTGGATTGCCTGAGCCCGCGGGTTTGAGACTCGCCTGGGCAGCAAGACCTCATCTCTACAATAAATCAAAAAATCGCCGGGCGTGGTAGCGCATGCCTGTAATTCCGGCTACTCGGAAGGCTGAGGCGGAAGGATCGCCGGAGCCCAGCAGGTTGAGGCTGCGGTGGCCGGGAGCGGTCACTGCACTTCAGTCTGGGTGACACAGTGAGACTCCAACTCAATAAATAAATAAATAAAAATTTTATTGTGTATATTTGGTGTACACAACATGATGTTATAAGACACATATATAGAGTAAAAAGGCTGATTCTAGTAAAACCAATTAATACACCCATTATTTCACATTATTTCACTATTTTCTTCCCTGTGGCAGGGGCAGCTGTAATCTGCTCATTTAGCAAAAATCCTTACTAGAAAACACTGTTCTTAAAGACAGCTCTCAAATTTTACATTAGATCTTTTGACTTGTTCCACCTAGATATTATCTCTTTTTTGCATTTTTTGACCTACATCTTCTCATTTCCTGCCTCCAAACTCCACCTTGGTAACCTCAGTTTTGTCCTCTATCTCTATATATTTGAATTTTTTTTTTACATTTCACATATAAGTGGAATAATGCAATTTTTAAATTTCTGTTTCTGCCTTTTTTATTAGCACAATGTCCTCTAGGTACACCTACATGACAAAATCTTCTCTCTCTTTTTTAAGGCTAAATAATATTCCATTATATATATACAGTTTTGCATTCATTCATCCACTGATGGATACTAAGTTGTGCAAAAGTTTATTTGGTTGCAATTATAGGACCTAAACTTGACTAAGAACAATTGAGAAAATGGTGACAGTTCAAGATTCAAAGAAAAAAGACTAAGTATGTACTAGAATAAGGACTAAAAAAATAAGTGAAATTAGGGCAACCCTTCAAACCAAAACACATATTTGATAATATTTGATAATGTTTTAAATATTTGATATTTGATAATGTTTTAAAACTGGTAAATATTATTAGCTTACTTTTTAATCATCATCGGTAACAACTTGGAACATTTAACTTCTCTGTCATTCAATCTTTTAAAGAAATATGTACCTCTGTCAATATCAACATTTTAAATCCAGCACATTTTGAATAAAGAAATCAAACCATGTTAAATATAAAAACTATAAGGTTCTCATACAGGGTTTCTATTGCTTGTTTTAATATGCAACTAAATAAAATCAATGACGAGCAACTTACTGCATAATAGAAAACAACTGTTATAAGTGCAAGTCGTCTATAACAGCAACGAATAGTTTATAGTAATATGAATGGTCAAACAAGAAAACGGAATCATCACTATTTTTATTTTTATTTTTTTTGAAGTTTGGAAGATATTTATTTAAAAACAGAGCAAAACCATCTTTGGCATTTTAAAACCCAACAACCATCAATCACTAGAACGTTAAACACCTCCCCAGAGCTCCAAAGTACAAAACCACTGATCTCCACAGGCTCAAGAGAAGAAAGAGAGGATGAGCAAACCAGAAGGTGACGTCCCTTTACTGGCAGCTCAGCCACCTGGGACCCAGGCCCAGCCTCAGGACTGAAGGGCCTCCACAGGCTTAGACTCGCTATCTGTAGTGGATGCAAAAGCCATCCAGTAAAATCTCAAAACAAATAAATTAAAGATCATTCAAAAAGAACACATTAAATTAAAAAAGAAAATAGTATCTTCCAAAGAGGGTGTGTTTCCTGGGACAGAAGAAAGGGAGAAGTGGAAGGAATGAATTCAATTTCAAGTATTTGCCACACAGGTTCATTATATTGAGTGGAAAGCTTACAAATGTCCACGGCCCCTCCCCCACGTCACATCCGTCCTTCAGACCAAGTTTTGAACATCCATACTCGCTCTGCGTCACTGGCTTCCCCTAACAAGGCACAAAGGGTGGATGCTTCCCAAGGCTCCCTGGCTCCCAGCAGCTGGCCATCAGCGCCGCGTCTTGCACACAGCGTGATTGGCAGTAGGGTTGTTAGCTCGCTCAGACACTGGGATTTCCTTACACCTTAAGAACGGCTTGGCTCTGGGCTCACAGTACTCATTGCAGATGAGCCTGAAGAATCGTGGGCTAAGATGACCTTGAGGTGCAGCGTGTGAGGCACGTACTGCAGGTGGGTGGGGTCAGTAGAGAGATACAGCAGCGGCATGATGGGCTGCGTTACTATGACCAAAAAGGTGGGGCCCTGGGTGCCAAACCAAAGTCAGCTCCTACGGGTCCTTCAGGCAGCCTGCCTCACAGATTTACACCTTGGCGAGCTGGAAGTGGGCCTCCACTGACACATGTGAGCAGGGTTTGCCCTCAGTATCCACCAGCCTGGCCAGGTTGAAGTGTGGTCGTTCTTGCAGCAAGTAGCTGTTGTGCAGCACGCCGGGGTCAACCTGGAACCACCTGGAGGTGGTTCTCCATGAACTGCAGCCCCCCAAACCTGAGCACCATGTCCTGCAGCCACGCTTCTGCAGAGTCAGCCTCCACAGGTCAGACAGCTGCAGGATTTGCGTGACGGAGACCAGCCACCCCAACCACAGGTTCTTGGCATGCATAATGGTGTGGTCGCTGAAGCAGGGCTCTTCATAACTAAGGAAGCCTCCATCTGGTCTCCCTGTGGCTCAGGGAGGGGTTGGCGAGCCAGAGACCATATAGTAGAGCGTCAGGTTCGTGGTCAGGCCTCAGCGTGTATGGGCATCCCTGATCTTCATTTCCACCCCTGGGCTGAAAAGCTGAGCCCAGAGGCGCTGGTGATCCTGACGCAGCTCAGCTGCCAGCATCTCTAAGAGCTCCATCCTCTCCTTCCGTGCCAAGTCCTGGAGCGTCTTGAGTACCTTGGCTGCTTTGCTTTTGAGCACCTAGGGGTTTATGGGACCAGAGACAGGCACCACCCGAGCACCCTCTAGACTAGCTGCGTCTTGCGAGCCATTGGAGCCGATTCACTAGCTTCTTGGCGGACACCACCACCTGGTGACAAGCCCCGACGGAATAGATGGGCACCAGCCTCAGTAGACGATGAGCTGATAGTCTCTGACCTCCTCCAGGATACTGGGGGAGGCCTTGGGGCGGGGCCTGCGGTGGGCCCTACAATCTGCCGCGCAGGTTGTCGAGCTGGATGCGCTGCAGGTACATGTAGCATCGGCCCTGGTGCACCAGAAAATTCATCTGCAGCAGCACAGTCACGGTTGAACCCTGCGACAAGGCCGAAGCCCCAGGCAAGTCTGGGAACAGTGGCTGCAGTGCCAGGCTCCCAGGCCGAAGCTGCAGGTACTTCACTGGGCACAGCAAACTCTCCCGCATCAGTCCCACCGCCTCTCCAGACTCCGCCAGCGCGCTCAGCGGGTGTAGCTGCACGAGCAGCGTGAAGTCCGATGCCAGGGTTGATGGCCATGTCCAGGACCAGGAAGCAGTTGACCACCAGGGTCAGCAACCCAGGGCCCAGCGGCACAGTCTCAGCGTGTTCCTGCAGGCCGCTTCTCCTGCGGGTGACCACCTCCAGGCAGGCATAGGGCTGGGCAGCTAATGGCTCGCCATGAGTCCAGGGCAGCAGATGCAAGACGCCCATTCCCCTCCGCACCCCGGAGCCCCCAAACCACAGAAGCAGCAGCGGGAGACTGAGCAGACAGAGGAGACAGCGGGCCCAGCTGCTCGACAGCAGTCCAGCTGCCCCTTGAGCCGCTGCAGCAACCACATAGGGCCTCCAGGACACGGGGGGCGGCCACCAGGCCCACCGTCCTGCCCTCCAGAACACCTCACTGCCCGCTCAGACCCAGGCGCCCATCCCGGTCCCCGCTGACGCTGCCGCCATTATTGTATTTTAACAGTAGAGTTAACGACGGTACATACATCAAAAAAGAATGACTAAAAATAGCTGGGCTCGGTGGCTCAGCCTGTAATCCCAGCGCTTTGGGAGGCCGGCGTGAGTGGATTGCCTGAGCCAGCGGGTTCGACACCCGCCTGGGCAATTGACGAGACCTCATCTCTGCAATCAATCAAAAATTAGCCGGGCGAGGTAGCGCACGCCTGTAGTTCCAGCTACTTGGAAGACTGAGGCGGAAGGATCGCCAGAGGCCCAGGAGGTCGAGGCTGCAGTGGCCGGGAGCGGCCACTGCACTCCAGTCTGGGTGACAAAGTGAGAGTGAGACTCCAACTCAAATAAATAAATAATATAAAAATAAAAATAATGTGTAAGAAATAATTTTGAAGGTCGTACCATGTTAATAGCAAACAAACTTGTAAGAATTTTCAAAAGATTTACAATAAATATTATCTTAAATATTATATTTGAATCAGGATTTAAAACCTGAAATGTGCTTACTGAAAGAATATATCTTCTACATATTTTAAATGTTGCTATGGCAATAATTTATATAAAATATTAAATGCAACAGCACCGCCAGGCTCAGTGGCCCAGCCTGTAATCCCGCCTCTGGGAGGCTGAGGTGAGTGAATTGCCTGAGCCCGAGGGTTCGAGACCCGCCTGGACAGCAAGACCTAATCTCTACAATAAATCAAAAAATTAGCCGGGCATGGTAGCGCATGCCTGTAATTCCGGCTACTTGGAAGGCTGAGGCGGAAGGATCGCCGGAGCCCAGCAGATTGAGGCTGCGGTGGCCGGGAGCGGCCACTGCACTCTAGTCTGGGCAACAGAGTGAGACTCCAACTCAAAAATAAATAAAATAAATGCAACAGCACCATAGATAGTATCTGGCTCCAATGCACAACTATATCTAGCACAGTGATATTTAGCATATGGCTTATTTGTGTCATTTCTGAATTTTGCTTGGATTCGTTTTTGTCCTCTTTATAGGTCTTGCTTTCATCTTTTTACCCCCTGTAATTTTCTATTGAATGCCAGATACATTTAATTTTACCTAAGTGAGCACTAGAGACTTTTACATACTATAAATCTCATTGGCTTTTGTTTTTCAACACAGTTAGGTTATTTGGAAGTAGTTTGAACCACAGATAAGGCTATAACAATATTTAGTCCTAAGCTAATTTTTAAATATTTTTTATTATTCATATTTGGGTTTTACAATACTATGTTATGTAACACTTATAGATTATAAAATAGTCACTATTTTCGGGATTAAAATATTTTGATGAGAGAAGCTAATACCTAGTTATTTAACAAAAATTCCCCCCAAAAAGAATCTTTATTAACTTTAGTCCTCATGTTACACATTAGATCTCTCATCATGACAATCCTAAACATGTGCTGTTTTGTAGTCTTTGATCAGCATCTTCCATTTCCTTTCCCCTAACTCTCCCTAGCACATGGTACCACTGTTTAATGATCTATTTCTCTGTATTTCAGCTCTTTAACATATATATTCCACATATAAGTGAAATCATGAAATGTTTTTTGTATCTGACATTTCATTTAACAGAATGTCCTCCAGATCCATCCATATTGTGACAAATGACAAAATCTTATTTTTAAAGAATGAATTAGCAATTTTATATACATATCACATCTTCTGTATCCATCTTTTTTGGTAGGTTGTTTCCATTTCTTGGCTATTATTATAATGCTGCAATGATCATAAAAGTGGAAATATTTTTTTGAGACAATGATTTTATCTCCTCTGGGTATATACCCAGAAGAGTAATTGCTAGGTCATGTGGTAGTTCTATCTGTAATTTCTTCATGACCCTAATAGGATTCCTGACATAGCTATACCAATTTACATTCCTACCAACAGCATACTTGACTTCACACCCTTGTCAACCTTTTTTCTCGTCTTTTTTATAATAGATATCTTTACAGCTGTTAGATGATATATCACAGGAGTTTTAATTTACATTTCCCAAATGATTATTGATGTTGAACACCTTTTAATATATCTGGTGGCTATTTTTATACTTTTTTGGAGAAATAGTCTCATTTATTTATTTTTACTAGTGTAGCCTGAACTTTTGCTTTAATATCCAAAAAAGAAAAAACTATTGCCAAAACTAAATGTTAAGGAATTTCACATCCATTTTTTCTATGAAAGTCATTTTTTTTTCCTGTCTTACATTTAGGTCTTATATACATTTGAGTCGATTTCTGTGTATGGTATAAGATACGGGTTAGATTTTATTATTTTTCATAGGAAAATTAAATTTTTCTAGGAACATTTACTGAAGAGACTTCTTTCCCCCATTTTTTCTTTTGGTGCCTTCTCAAAAAAATCACTGGAGTCAATTAATTCTAGTATTCAACTCATTATGAAAAGTGTGTGAAGTGGACAAGGATCAGAGTAAGCAAAGCAAAATTGGTCGTCCTTGCCAACAACTGCTTGACTTTGAGGAATTATGAGCAAGAGTACCATACACCATGTTGGCCAAAACTTACGTCAATCACTACAGTAGCAATAATATTAAATTGTGCGCAGTGTGTGCAATTATTATTGATCTAGGTCATTCTGATATTAGGAACATGCCAGAACAGACTGATGAAAACTAAACTTTGCAAAATTTTTCTTTAATAAAACTTGCCAGAACTTTTCTTTTATTTTAATTAATAACAACTGAACATATTTGTATGCATTTATTTCTAGCCTCTCTATTTGAACGATTTTTTGTTATTACTACAGAGGCCATATCTTTCTGAGTTGTCTACTCAATATCTCATGAATTGTATCATTATTACTGATATTAAAAGGGTTATAAATTATTCATGTTGGATACATTTTGTCTAGGAGGAAAGAAACTGGTATCATGAGCAGGGTTGAAGTTCTATTGTCTTATTACACTTTACATCAGAAGGCTTAGAACCTAGGCTATCTAAAAGATTTTAAAGTAAAAGTTTTTAAAAGTTTTTAATTATGAGTAGTCATAATTGCTGATTTTCAACCTCCAGAGTTTTTCATAGATGTCAAGAATGTGATACATGTTTTTTAATTGCTCTCCATATGATGCTAATGCCATGGTCTATAAATTACATTGTGAGAAACTCTGATCTAAAATTCAAGATAAACAAGTAAATGAGATTGAACTAATATTTTTTATAGTTATATATAAGCAAATAGAAAAAGCCTCTAACCCAAATTCAGGAATAATAAGTTTTCATGAAGAGTTAATTTGACGGATGTTTAAGAGATTTCCAAGTCAAAAAGATCATTGTATAGAATGCAAATATTGGGATGGAAAGGCCTGACAGTAACAGAAATCATAGCATACTTAAAAAACAAGTTATTAAATATGTATGGAGATTCATAAAAATGTTTTGGTTAAATACTAAGTGAAGAGGTTGCAAACAGGGAGAGAAAAGTAATCCAAAGTTACCAATATACGGTTAACTGAACAGTTACGAGCCACCTTATAATAAGTCTGAATTTCCTGTTAATTTTAATTGTGACCATATCCCTTAATAGATATTTATATACTCTCATGAGAATATTTTGTTTTCTATATGATCAAAAATTATTTGAAATATAAGTATAAAATGATTAATTACATTTCTAATGTTCTAAGGTTAAATTGACTTATTTTTCTGGTCAGTCACTTATCATAGGTACCTATCTGAATCCATGCAGTGTTGCTATAAAGAAAAACCTGGGGCAGGGTAATTATAAAGAAAAAAGGTTAATGAATCTAATGGCTGGAAAATTCAAGGTTGGGCATCTGTATCTGGTAAGGGCCTCAGGCTACTGCCATTCATGGTGGAAAACAAAGAGGAGTCAGTGGGTTTTGAGATCACATGGCAAGACAGGAGGAGAGTGAGAGGAGGTAAATGAAAGCTTCTTTTAAAATCATCTCTGGAGGAAATTAATGGAACAAAAACTCACTCATCCATGAGGGACAGTACTAATCTATTCATGAGGAATCTGCCCCCATGAAACTCCCACCTCTAATATTGGTAATCAAATTTTCACATAAGAAGAAGGAAACAAATATTTAAGCATTGGCAGTACCATATTACTTAATGGTTTTAGAATAATTTCACAAAATATCATTCAATTCCTGAGATTACTAATTCCAAATTTTAGATTTTCATTTAACCAAATAGATTTCATCAATACTTTTTTGTACTCTACAGACATGGTAGAGAATTTTTAAAAGTTTAACACCTATAAATGATATAATACCATTTTTCTTTTCTTCCCCCACATAAATGGCATTTCTAATGCCTGCAGTTGTAATTAGAAGTCCTTGTTTAGTAATATTTTATTCCATCTAGTTCTGGAGATAACTATATCTCAGATATTATACTACAGAAGGTTTTCAGTTCAGACTTCCAGTTGTCATTAAGAAGCACTTGTCATTTAAGTCCCAAAGGAGAGATGTATTGTTGGTCTTTAATTCTTGGCAAAGTAAACCATGAAAAAAATAAGTTTCATTATATACTTAGTAACTAAATTAATAGAGAACAATTAAAAGACCTGGATCCTCAATTATGTTCAGTTACAATTTTGGCATAATGTTTTCATTCTATGATTGAACAAACTGCCATCAAGATCTTTATAACTTTTGTCCACTGATAGCATCATAGACATTGAAGTAATCATCAGTTATTTTTAGTGAGAATCTAAGATGTCTTTCTACATTGCTAATGTTTGTGATGTTCCATCAACTTAACAACATACTCATTCAGTTTTAAATATTTGTTTCTTTCTACACAAATCACAGTCAAGACTAGTCTCTAAAGGGAGCCCCTACTGGTGCACATAGTAGGGGTGGCATTTATTTTTCAACATAATAATAAGCCTCTAGTATTTGGGTTTTGGTGTGATTAAAAATTCAAAATTTGTTTTATATAGCTCCTGACTGGCATATTAGAACTTGTTCTGATTAAATTGTTGTGCATAATTTTGTCATTGGGAGTTAAGAAAATGTGTGCAATATGAAAGCACAAGATGGACCCCAAATTAGAAGATGACCTATGAAATTGTCTATGAGACAGTACAAAATCCACTTTCATTAAGCATAATATTTTACAAAACCCACTTTTCAATGAGTACAGGATTTTGATCTCAAAAACAATATTTTTAAGCCATTGACAAGCACTTTCTTAATGATACTAAGTACAGTGCTTTAGCATAACAGTGATTTAGTGAACATAAATAGAATACGTGGTCATTCGGCCTATCTTTGAACTGGTTGAACATTCTTGTTTAGAGTTATTTCATTAATACAAATGTTCACTACTAAGCATCCATGCTAGGCATCTGCCTTAGAATTCAAATCTCCTTCAGTGCCCAATGTTGTGTCTTGGTTCTTTCTCTAAATTTCAACAAGAGCTTCCAGATCTAGATACACCATATTAGTTGTTTTCACTTGTCTAGGATACATTTGCCTGACTGCATATTAAAGATATTGCAGCTAGTCTAAAAATTGGTATATGTTTTGACATTAAAATATATATATCTAATCCCTCTTAAACTGTTCAATAGTGGACACTCAGCATTAGTGATGGTATACATTTATTCCCATATTTTTCCATTCAGAATTGACCAACTGGAGAGTCCATTTCTAATATATTGTTAATTCCAACAATATCATGACTTTCAATCCATGGGCTTTCATGAGTAAATTAAAAGACCTGTTTTACCTTGGCTGCAAAGGAAAATGTAGCTTAATACTTACAGTAATATGAAAAGGAAAATCTTGGAGTCTCACCATTGACCCAAAGGAATTGAAGTCATATTTTCCTGAAGGAAATGCACTCCCCCAGACATCTCTGTCATATGATCCTAAATATTGAATTGATTCCTGTTTATTCAAATATTTTTCTGATGTTTTGCAAGATATGATATGCGTTTCTGGTCTCAAGATTTTCTGATGTGCTTTTTTTGTTGAGGAAGACTCTGTAGTCCAGTAACAAACAACCGTTTTTCAAAACTCTTTTTTTTTTTTTGAGTTGAAATCTCACTCTGTAGCCCAGATTGCACTGCAGTGGCTGCTCCCGGCCACTGCACCCTCGACCTGCTGGGCTCCGGCGATCCTTCCGCCTCAGCCTTCCAAGTAGCTGTAACTACAGGCGCGTGCTACCACACCCGGCTAATTTTGTGATCTATTGTAGAGATGAGGTCTCACCAAGTTGCCCAGGTGGGTCACGAATCAAAACTCTTTTACTGAATTGCTACAATACACATATTTCAAATCTGAAGTCCAAGCAATATTTATGGAGTAGTTATTTTAATTACTGCCAAATATTATATGCTTTATTTTTAAAATTATATTTCTTTTATACATACATAATAAATATACATACTTTGGGGCTCATGTGATATGTTGATCCCTATAAGACAATCTGTAGTGATCAAAAAGGGGTAACTGAGATATCCATCTACTCAAACCTTTCTCTTTTCTTTGTGCTGGGAAAATTAAAAATCTCTTCTAGCTATTTTGAAATATATAACAAATCAACATTAACTATAATTTTTCTACTGTTCTATTGAATATTAAAATTTATTCCTTTTATCAAACTGCTTTAGAATTTTTGTGTATTTATTTATTGGATATTTATATACACATTATTGTAATATAATTTATCAGTATTTTTTGTCACATGGGTGACTACTGTCCTTATATTTTCCTGTCTCTCTGAAGAAGTAATTATCATTATATTTTCAAGTTAATGTATCAATTCATTCCAATGATGTAAAAGTACTGCTATACTACTTTATGACACTATGCCATTGAATGAAATAATCCTCTGGGAGAGTTGAGAAAGCGTACTGAATAGAGATTATATTTGGCCAACCTACAAAAAATAGATAAGACCAGTAGTCAAATCTATTATTACATGCCAAAAATTCTTGTTAAATGTCTTGTTACATAGGCTTTGCCATCTCAGTTCCAGGCAAATTTCTCAGGGAAACTGGCTAGTTGCATTGTCAATCACCTTACTCTTTTTCTCCATAAACTGTGTTATATATCTACCAGATGAAGGGTGTTTTTGAAAACAGTGGAAATCAATACTCTCATTTTAATTTTTCTTTAAATCAGAGCAATAATATCTTGTTGCTTTCCTAAAATTCCATATTGGTAAATGCTTACTAGAGAAAAGGACAAGGGAAATGCCAAAGTTTTTTTAGAGGTATAACTATAATCAAGTCAAAGGTAAAAATGACTCATCTTCAATATTTTAAAGGTAGGTTTATATGTTTTCCTTTGCATATATCATCTCACTTACACTTTAATGTAATAGAGACATAACACAAAACATATCTCCGCTCATTCACTTCAGTTTTTCACCAGAGCAATTCTGTACCCTCAGCATTTTGCCTTTGAGCCTTTAGAGTATTCTCTTTATCCCCATGGGTATTGAACATTTTCATCCTATATCTAATCATCTCCAAAAGTCCTTCATGTTTTGTGTAGATCATTTCTCCTACACCATTGCCTAAAGTCTTTGTTCTTCCTGGCAAGGGTTGTGCAAGAGCATCCTTACCCTTCAGTGAATCGTTCTTCACTGTATTTTCAACAAAGAAAATTTAGACCCTCATTATCTATTTTTGTCTCTCTTGTGATTCTCATAGTTGCATTTTAATTCAACCATGCTCTAAAATATAGAGAGCATATGTTATAGTTAAAATTAATACTGTAACCATGAATAATGTGCTGCCAGTCCTGTAATTCTACCAATTCCATCCACAGTCCCTCTTTTGTTTTTTAATTTAGTTTTTAATAGTCATCTAAACAATTTCACTTGGTATTGTTCTTCTTCCTTTTATTTTTATTTTTAACATCGGAGTTTTTTTCAAAGGGAGATAGTACCAAATTTTACTGTCCATCTGACATATAAACAGTAACAAACCTTTGCATATTATCTTGCCAGACCCTGAGCCATATTACATAAAGCACCAAGACAACAGGATGTAAGATTTGTATCAATAATACTAAATTCTGGGTGATCTCTGGTTTTCACATTGCTGACCAAGATTTAGTCTATTTGCTTAACATTTTCAATATTTTGGAAGGAGTATGTTATTTGTTAGCTGAAAAGGAAACAAAGCAGTTTTCTGTCTCAGTGTAAGTTTAAAAAAATTCCACTTACACTCTTACTACAGCTAATTAGTTATAATAAAACTGAAAGTGTCTACTCACAGAAGTTTGTAATTACATTGGCAATAGAAAAATCCTGTCTATTTAGGAAATATCTAATATCAGTAATGTATTCTTCTGATCACTTATTCTGAAAATCCATGCTAACGAGGATGCATTGGTCTTTTTCTTGCACTTTTCTCTATATTGTCACTGACCTTTAATATAATGCAGTTTGAATTTTGGTGTTACCGGGTTATGATCTCTATCTACTTGTAGTGTTTTTAGAATGATCAATAGTTATGAGTTGGCCGGGTTCTGTGGATCAGCCTGTAATCCCGTGCTTTGGGAGGCCGAGGTGAGTGAATTGCCTGAGCCTGAGGGTTCAAGACCCACCTGGGCAACTTGGCAAGCCCTCATCTCTACAATAAATCTAAAAATTAGCCGGGCCAGGTAGCCAGTGCCTGTAGTTCCAGCTACTTGGAAGGCTGAGGCAGAAGGATCACTGAAGCCCAGCAGGTCAAGGCTGCGGTGGCAGAGAGTGTGCCACTGCACTCCAGTCTAGGTGACAGAGTGAGACTCCAACTCAAAAAAAAAAGTCATGAGTTAACTTATGAATAAATAGCATTCATTTCCATGTAGCATTAACAATAAAATCAGCCGAGCTCAGTGGCTCAGCCTGTAATCCCGAGCCTTTGGGAGACTGAGGTGAGTGGATTGCCTGAGCCCGTGGGTTCAAGACCCGCCTGGGCAGCAAGACCTCATCTCTACAATAAATCAAAAAATCAGCCGGGCGTGGTAGCGTATGCCTGTAATTCCAGCTACTGGAAGGCTGAGGCGGAAGGATCGCCGGAGCCCAGCAGGTCGAGGCTGCGGTGGCCCGGAGCGGCCACTGCACTCCAGTCTGGGCAACAGAGTGAGACTCCAACTCAAAAAAAAATAAAAACAATAAAATCATGAGATTTTCTAACAACTTTTATTAGAAAATTAAAATTATTAGTATTTTATAAATACTATTGACCTCGTTTGTTTTAAATACTAACTTCATTCTACCTTTAGAGTTTAGAATTATTAGCTGGGCTCAGTGGCTCAACCTGTAATTCCGTGCTTTGGGAGGATGAGGTGAGTGGATTGCCTGAGCCCGCGGGTTGGAGACCCGGCTGGGCAATTTGACGAGACCTCATCTCTACAATAAATCAAAAAAAAAATTAGCCGGGCGTGGTAGCGTGCACCTGTAGTTCCAGCTACTTGGAAGGCTGAGATGGAAGGATCTCCAGAGCCCAGCAGGTAGAGGCTGCGGTGACTGGAAGCAGGCACTTCGCTCCAGTCTGGGTGACAGAGTGAGACTCCAACTCAAAAAAAAAAAAAAAAAAAAAAAA